>NC_064431.1:27622500-27830000 GCF_023375975.1 Astyanax mexicanus
TACAGTATGGTATGGTATTGTATTGTATTGTATACAATGGCACAATATGATATAGTATTGGACAGTATGAAATGGTTTGGTAAAATATAGTATGGTGTGGTATGGTATGATGGTATTTGGTTTGCTATGGTATTCTCATTTGGTTTGATATTATGTACCGTAGTATAGTATGCTATTGTATTGTTTTCTACTGTATGTCTTTTTTTAATATTGCATGATGCAACCAAAACACTACAGTTAGCTGTGTTCACTTGCCTAGAGCACACTTATATCTAAAGACATAAGTGTGTACAATTTTACACTTTTCGAGGTTGAAACTCTGGATCTCTGGAACTCTGGAGCTCTGGACAGGCTGGAGTTGGCTTGGCTTGGCTGCATGGATGTTGCCTATGATGATGGCTGTTTTCTGGGCATGGATCTGCCTTGCCTCGGTACTCCAACTCCATTGGAGTGCACTTTTAGTCTGTTTTTTTGGCTGCGGTCTGCGGGGAGGAAACATGAAGAGGAGAATAAGCGCATTTTCGCCTTTTTTTTCTCGCTGCATAATTACTGCATGTCTTATTAACATCCCGGCCATTTCATCTGGCTTTAACTCCTTTACACTCTCCCGCGAATGCTGCGGGTGAACGACTCGTAATGAGCCAGCGCTGCAGCTTCTTCTTCTGAAGGAGGAGGAGTTTGGGAATTTTAATGCAACTAAATTTAAACGCGTGAAGGGTTTGCGTGACCAGATCTTGCCGTGCGGTCTTTGTAAAGAAGCGAGAAAAGCCGGAAAAGGTTTCAGTGACATTAATAAAGCTGTATTTCGTCTCTTTCTCTTTTTCTGCTTCTAGTTGTTCCTGCCTTTGTAAAGTAAAGGTCAGTGTCTGGAGAGATATGTGTATGAGTGTGTGTGAGAGTGTGTGTTTCTGTGCTTCACACACACACACACACTCACCCACGCACACACACATATACTGGTAGATATCCCAGATAGCAGCAGAGGGCACTTGTTATGGGGCCGAAGCGGCGGTGTGAAATAATGAATGAAGACAGAGTGAGTTTATTAAGTGCATAATGGCTCGCAGGGGCACTGGAGCCGCCGTTAAGTCTCTAGAGGCGGCTGGCGCTCAAACACACACATCCACAGCGCTGCTGAGTGACAAGCGCAATGCAGACACACGAGATATGAAGCACAGCGAGAGGAAAAACTCAGCAAAAGTTGGAAAAAAATAACTTTTACTCTTATTATTATCCTCTCACTTTGGCTGTACGGAACAATGGAACCGCGCTAAAGTGGAGAAAATGGCCTGGACAGCATCTCTAAAGTGGTTAACACTGCCAAGTACAAGATATCTTGTGAAATTCCCAAGCTACAGCACCATTTACGAAAGATTTAGACCTTAGAATAGCTATACTACTTTAAATTCTGCTAAAATTCAGTTAAAAGTTCTAGTAAGTTAACCAACAGTAATTCCAAACCAGAAAATTGTTGGGACCGTGTGGAAATTTTACGAAAAAAAAGGTATGCAAGCAGGCCAATACTCTACTGTACTCTCTGCTTCTGCAGCATGAGGTTTTGCATTGTCTTGTTGATAATTGTAGGAAAATTAACTATTGCTTTCATTGTTATCCGCTAATTTTTTGGCTGTACGGAACAATGGAACCATGCTAAAGTGGAGAAAATGGCCTGGACAGCATCTCTAAAGTGGTTAACACTGCCAGGTATAAGATATCTTGTGAAATTCCCAAGCTACAGCACCATTTACGAAAGATGTAGACCTTGGAATAGCTATACTACTTTAAATTCTGTTAAAATGCTTTAAAAAAAAAGTTATAGAAAGCTAGAAAACTGCAATCCAAAACCAGAAAATTGTTGGGACAGTGTAAAATTTCAATAGAAAAATGGAATTCAAGCAGGTCAATTCTCTACTGTACCTTTTTCTTCTGCAGCCGTGCCTTTGTTGCATGAGTCCAGTATGTGGTTTTGCATTGTCTTGTTGAAAAATGTAGGAGAATTAACGGTTGCTTTCATTGTTGTCCACTCACCTTTGCTGTACGGAACAATGGAACCATGCTAAAGTGAAGGAAATGGACTAGACAGCATCTCTAAAGTGGTTAACACCGCCAGGTACAAGATATCTTGTGAAATTCTGAAGCTAAAGTTTACCGTTTACCGAGGATTTAGAGCTTAGAATAGCTATTCTACTTTAAATTCTGTTAAAATTCAGTTAAAAGTTATAGTAAGTTAAACAACTGTAATCCCAAACCAGAAAATTGTTGGGACCGTGTGGAAATTTTAAGAGAAAGAGGACTGAAAGGCCAATTGTTCACTAAAGACTCCATTTCCCAGCATTCTCAGCTCATAGAATACAATGCCTCGTCTGAACACGTGACACTGCAACGTTCAGCCTCACCCACATTCTGAATGTTCATTTCCCACACCTGTGTTCACCTGTATAAATAGCCCTCTGTTTTCTTTGCTTCTCGACGAGTATTATCTAGTTTCTAGCTCTGTTTTAACATGTTTTCCTTGCTTTCTTGTTTTCTTGTTATCAACCCTTTTCTGCTCTTTGTTTATTCTCTTGCCTTTTAAATATTGCTTTCATTGTTATCCACTCATTTTTTTAGGCTGTACAGAACAATAGATCCATGCTAAAGTGGGGAAAATGATCTGGACAGCATCTCTAAAGTGGTTAACACTGCCAGGTACAAGATATCTTGTGAAATTCCCAAGCTACAGCACTGTTTACCAGGAATTAATAACCATTAGAATAGTTATTAACTTTTAAAAGCTGTAAAGTAGGTATACAGTAGTAATATGGTAGTAATAACAACCACAAATCAATTATAAAGGGAAAAAGAACTGAATACTGAAAGAGAGTCTAATACAGAATAAAGGAAAACAGGATTACATATATAAATGATTGTACAGTTCTAGTACAGACTACACACACACACTACACACACACTACACACACACTACACACACACACAAAGCCATTTTCTTTATGCCCTGTTGGATCAGAGTTGGTCCTTAGATACTGAGGTCAAAGCAAGTTTATGCGTTTGCACATGCACACACACACACACACACACACACACACACACACACACACACACACACATACACACAGTGAGGTGGCCATTTGCTCCATGCACTCCTACAGGCTGTGAGGCTAACATGGACCGGCAGCTCACTGCAGTGAGACAGTTGGAGTGCTAGTGTCTGTATCTCTCTCTCTCTCTCTCTCTCTCTCTCTCTCTCACACACACACACACACACACACACTTTTTGGGCTTCCTGATGCTTACGTAAACGCAAGCACACACACACACACACATACACACATACACCACTGTCTGGCCTTTCTCTCAGAACTAAATGACCCATCACTGATCCGGAGCCCAGAGTTTAATCAACCTCTTTCTCTCTCTCTCTCTCTTTCTCTCTGTCTCTGTTTCTCTCTCTCTCTCTGTTTCTCTCTATTCACTGTGACTTGGCATCATAGAGAGAAAAAAGTAAATGAAAAGGTTGAGTGTGAGCAACAGAGATAGAAAGAGAGATAGAGAGAAAGAGAGAGAGAGGTAGAGAAAAAGAAAGGGCTGACAGTGGAAAAGATATAAAGATAGTCAATGGGTGTGAGAGAAGGAGAAAAAAAAAGAGAGAGAGAGAGAGAGAGAGAGAGAAAGGGGCAGAGAGAAGGCTGGGGGAGATAAAAAGATACTTAATGAAATAGAGAGAGATAGAACAAATTAAAAAACTGTATATAACACCATACCAATTCAAACAGTAAAAAAGAGATTAGATAGATAGATGAACATGAAACAACGTATAACACCATCCCAGAGAGTTAGAGTATGAGATAGATAGATAGATAGATAGATAGATAGATAGATAGATAGATAGATAGATAGGTAGATAGATAGATAGATAGATAGATAGATAGATAGATAGATAGATAGATAGATAGATAGATGAAAACAGGAGAGAAAGAGAGATAGAAAATGAGAAAGAGAGTAAGAGCACAAGATAAGATAATAGAAAGAAATAAAAGAGAGAGACTAAAAGAGAGAGAGGCAGAATCAGAGAGAAAGAGAGAAAAAGCAAGAGGTAGAGAGAGAGATAAAAAGAGAGTCAACAGGAGCAAGAAAGAGAGAACTTTTAAGAAAGAACAAATGAGACAAAAGGAGGAACGACAATGAAAGAAACATATAACATCATACCAATTCAAACAGATAGATAGATAGATAGATAGATAGATAGATAGATAGATAGATAGATAGATAGATAGATAGATAGATAGATAGATAGATAGATAAGAGAGAGTGAAAGAGGAGAAGAAGAGAGGGAGAGTCAGTGAGCGGAGAGTGTTGGAGACAGGGCCGTGGGTGGTGTTTATGTGTGCTGATGGCTGATGTGTTATAGAGTGTGTGTGGCAGGCTCCAGATGTAGAAGGGCCCGGGGCCGAGGCCGCACGTCCATACCCATCACACTGCACTCACAGCGGGGGAGAGATAGAGAGAGAGAGGGAGAGAGAGAGGGGGAGAGAGAGAGAGGGAGAGGGAGGGGCAGAGGCGGAGGAGATGAGCGGAGTGTAGAATGGAGAGAACACTGAGAAAGACTTGCAGAGATAAATAAATAAATAAACAATGATAAATAAAGAAAACCTGAAGCTGAAAAAGGGGGTGGGGCTTATGTAAGACTGCTGAAATATCACATATACAATTGCCAGATTGAAGCTTTCACCATGAGGCATCCATACTCAAAACTGACTCATTGACCGATTGGATTCCAAACATACTCTGAATTTGTCACTGCAGTCAGTCCTGGTTTATTGTCCATGGCACCATTGTAATTGAATGGAAAGCTTAGATTGCAGCCAATTGGTTGAAACAACCCTCCTGCTTCTCTCTGTCCAATGATGTGCCCCAGTGATCTCTCATAAGGAGGTACACTACCCAAAACCAGCCTTTAGCCCTATCTGGGCGGTATTAATTTCTCAGGAGGACGGCCGTGAAAAATATTTTACACTTCTACTCAGTGATTAAACTCTTGCATCTGGACTGCAATTGAAAAACAGGAGGAACAGTGAGGTATTTTAGGTTTTCTCGGTCAGATGACATCGTGTTCAGTAGCTCCTACATTTCCACTCTCTGGAGCTGTGGAGTTGTGTTTATGGGGATCTCCATGGAAACGTGTGCCCACAGTGGTATTACGGTGTGTGGCAGTGGACAAATAACTATTTTTTTAAACCCGAAGTGAAGAAACTCCAAAACTCAGAGATGTGCATCGAGACAGGATTAAAATTACTGGATGACCATGAAGTTCAGGGAAAAATTGTAGGTAATTCAGCCTGTAATTTTCTGAGAAAGAGAACGTCTAAGAAAAATACATGCATGGAGAATAAAATCACAGAGGACCCCCCCCCCCCCAAATAAAAGAGAAAATTACCCCAGGACCCCCCTGAGAAACTAATTCCGTCTGGATAGAGCTATTAGTATAAGAGTGTTTTTGTAGAATACAGAGCGAAGCAGTTTTCCTTTTCTCTTATTAAGATTAAGACACAGGGCCCTATTTTGGTGATCCACTGTATAGATTAGCCATTAACCATGGACCACACGACTTGATCTAGGCCGTGTCAGTGTGTCTTTGCTATCATAACCATGAGCAAAGTACACCTTGCATGTCTCAAAATGTTGTGTAGTCATTTACTAATTCTCTTGATTAATCATGTGTGTTTTCTTGTGCCATAACATGCAACAAATGAATTAGTGTGTCACTTTAAGAGCTATTTCCTTTAAGATCTAGGTGTTATCTGACTTTGGCGCATTGCTATTTTAACAGCGCAGCTGTTATGTGTCCAACGCTTCTGACCTGCTTGTTCATGCTTGTTCACTCTATCTATTGTGGATGTAACAGTTTGCATAGCTGCCAACAAGCTGGGGGTGTGCACATGTTGGGGATGTACCTGTGTTGACAATTCACAGCCAAGATAGCAATGAATGTCTGACTATTGACATCTGCCTAGGCTCTGTATTCAGTCAGTGAAACCCGTGTGTTTTCCGCTGCCAAGATAGCAATAGACCAGAAATATATTCAGAAGCACTGTTGCTATTTAAACAACAAAAGTGGAAGAAGTGGAAAAAATTGTTAGCAATGACCTTCAGTGTCTAATCAGACATGGGTGGCATAATTTGCAACATGTGTCTATGTGTCTGTCAGGGTTGCCAGATATTGCTTTGTTTGTGTGTGGATGGAAGGACTGTGTATTTATATATGTGTGTGTGTGTGTGTGTATGTGTGTATCAGTCTGTCAAGAAGGCCAAATAGTGGTTTTGATGGCCTCCGTTTACCTATCAAGGAGCCCAAATTGCTATGTTTTTGAGGGTGTGTGTGTGTGTGTGTGTGTGTGTAATGATGAAGAATGAGCGTGTCCAGTGTTCTCTCTGTAAGACAGTGCTCTGTCTCACTTATCCTTTGTTTGCTCAATTTCCTCAACAGAGGAGAGCGCACCTGGGGTCCAAACACCATTCATAGCTTTTTACCCCCTCTCTCTTTCTCTCTCTCTCTCTCTCTCTTTCTCTTTCTCTCCCGCTCTCTCTCTCTTCATTTCTCCACCCATCCACCCACCCTCAGTGTCAAATCACCACTGACTATTTCAGCCCAATAAACCCCTCCAACAGCTTCGCCCTTTTTACCCATTACCAACTGTTACCGACCATCCACACTATTTTCCCGATGTTGGAGAAAAAGAAAGATTGAGAGAAATGGAAAAGAGAGAAAAGAAAGCGTGAGCTATAGAGAGATAGAGAGCATAACCAGAAGCTGACCAAACGGTAGATTGTATGTCATACACTGAATGGACAAAAGCACTGTATTGGGATACCTTTTTTTACCTCTTGTTTAGCTTAGAAACAGCCAAGTATTTATCGAAATATTCTTCATTAAATGCTTATTTTTATTCCAATGCCTTCATCCTTCTACATGCATTCATCACTGTTCAATGAAAAAAAAATGGGTATCTTCTTTTTGTTTACTTGTTTTGTTTGTTTACTCCATAATTTTTTTTCCATTTTTTTCGCTTTCCTGTAATATTGCTACTTTGGAGATATGTATTTTTCGCAATATATGGCACAACGGATTATAAAGCCCATGGCTATGGCTTACAGCCAATAAAACCCCAAAATCAGTGTCTCAGAAAATAAGAATATTACATATAAGACCAATTGGATCTTTTAGAAATGTGGGCAGTGTGCCAAGTCCTGCTGGAAAATGAAATCCGCATCTCTATAAAAGTTGTCAGCAGAGGGAAGCAAGTCTGTACGCCATAATTGTCAACAATAAAAGAAATAAACTGTTAAAATAGATCGCTCTGTGTGTAAAACATCTATATAATATAATGAGTTTCACATTTTGAGCTGAATCACTGAAATAAAGTAACTTTTCAATCATATTCTATTTTTTTTTGAAGGTGTGTGAAGGTGAAGTAGGTGATAGTGAGCTGAAGTGAACACACACTTTACAACCAAAACACACACACACACACACACGCAGACACGCACACACAAACTTCACATACACACATGCTTCACAATAATAATTCATTTCTTTCTCTCTGTTTTTCTTTTCTTTTTCTTCTCATTTGTCCTTTCCCCTTGTCTTTGTCCTCTTTTTTCACTTTCATTTCTTCATTCTTTTTTTCTTTCTTTTTACTTTTTTCCCTCCAGCCTGATTTCAAAACTTGCCACTCTCTCTCTCCCTCTCTCTTTCTGTTTTATTTCTTCATGCTCTCTCTATCTTGTTCTGTTGTTCTCTCTCTCTCTATTTTTTTTTGCTATTGTTCCTTCTATCTATATCTCTCTATTTTTTGTTCACTTTTGGATTTCTTTTGTGGTCTCTCTGTCTTTCTTTATATTTCTCTCTCTCTTTCTCTCTCTCTCTTTCTCTGGCTTTCTATCACACTCTCAATCTATCTGTCCATCATTTTTCATTGATGACTCAATTTTTTAAGGCTGAGAAGGTGAGAGATATGTCTCTGGTTTGCTTTTGTGCTCTTTTCTTTCTCTTGTTCTGTCGCTTCCTGAAGGTAGTGTGAGTTTGAGAGTATGTGTGTGTATATGTGTGTGTGTGTGTGTGTATTGTGATGGGAATGGCGGGGGTCTGGCCGTGGCTCTGCGGTGCAGTGAGGGGTCTTTGTGTGGGTAATGCTTGTTAATTACAGTAATCAGCGTGGTGAGCAGGTATATTAACGGTACAGAGAACTCTGTGTTTTAATTGAGCCGGGCTTTGTGCAAACACGCCGTCCTCCGCGACATTAGCCCACAGCGCGGGGACGCCATTACACGCCCACCGCTAATGCAGCCGGGAGGAGAAGCCGAACCGCGGCCCGCTCTTCCTCTATTCTCCGCCTCTGAATGGCCGCCGGCTCGTTCTCAGCTAATTGAAAGAGGGTTTTAGAGAGAGAGAGAGAGAGAGAGAGTTTGTTTCTGCCTGAATTTCACGTTTCTGATTTTCATCTCCATATGAATATGATCACAGACCTGCATTTAATCCTGCAGCTCTAATCCTCCATCCTGAGGGTCTACAGATCATCTACAACTGAAGCAGAGCCGAGGAGCCAGGAGTCATGATCTGGTACATCTGCTGTACATAAAACAGGACGCAGGGAAGGAAAGAAAGAAAGAGAAAAACTTCACGCACCATGTGGCCTCAGTTGCTCGGTCCTGCCGCTTTGCGCTCTATAACATCCGAAAAATTAGACCGTTCCTGACGCAACAGGCCACCCAACTCCTGGTGCAAGCGGTCGTCATCTCACGCCTCGACTACTGCAATGCCCTGCTAACTGGCCTCCCGGCCTGTGTAGTAAAACAACTCCAGATGATCCAGAACGCAGCAGCACGTCTGGTCTCCAACCAGCCAAAACGGGCACATGTCACCCCGCTGCTCATTGAGCTCCATTGGCTACCAGTTGATGCTCGTATCAAATTCAAAACTCTTACAATCGCCTACAAGGTGATGACAGAACAGGCTCCTTCCTACCTGCACTCACTCCTGAAGGCTTACGCTACCTCCCGGCCGCTGCGCTCCTCCAGTGAACGTCGCCTCGCTTTGCCAAACACTCACACAAAGCAATCCAGACTGTTCTCATACAGAGTTCCCCAATGGTGGAACAAAAAACCTTCTTCTACCAGATCAGGAGAATCTCTCACTATCATTAATAAACTCCTGAAGACAGAGCTCTTCAAAGAGCACCTACTCTCCTAACACCTCTAACTAACTACCTTCTACTACCAGATCAGGAGAATCTCTCACTATCATTAATAAACTCCTGAAGACAGAGCTCTTCAAAGAACACTTACTCTCCTAACACCTCTAACACACTAACTACTTCTAACCTCATTTCCTTCTTCCCCTCCTTCACTCCTCTATCCTATTATTCCCCTTTGTCCTCCTTTTATCCCTATCCAAAGAGTTTTTCCTTTAAACTTATTTTACATTGTACTTGACTATTGTAAGTCGCTTTGGACAAAAGCGTCTGCCAAATGTAATGTAATGTAATGTAATGTAATGTAATGTAATGTAATGATTATTGTGAAGCGTGTGTGTATGTGAAGTGTGTGTGTGTGAAGTTTTAGTGTGTGTGTGTGTGATTATTGTGAAGCGTGTGTGTATGTGAAGTGTGTGTGTGTGAGTGTGTGTGTGTGTGAGTGAGTGTGTGTGTGATTATTGTGAAGCGTGTGTGTATGTGAAGTGTGTGTTTGTATGTGTTTGTGAAGTGTGTGTGTGTGTGATTATTGTGAAGTTTGTGTGTGTTTGTTGGTTGTGAAGTGTGTGTTCACTTCAGCTCACCTACTTCACCTTCACTGTGCTCGTGGCTGTGGGCGACTTCAGCACGACAGCAGCAGCAGCTCTACACCTCCACTTCACACTGCCTGCGAGAGTGCGGCGTGTGTGTGTGTGTGTGTGTGCGGCTGATCGCTGGTCATTTCTGCTCGTCTGAAGGACGCTGGGTTTCCTGTAATGAGGATCAGGGGAGCGCTTTGGGGAAAGCGAGCTTTTAAACCTGATCTGAAATCAATCCATCCAGCAATCTGCTTTAAAACTCCTCCACCCAAACACTCCCAAACACACACCAGCCCAGCGCTGCTGCACACGGCTGTAAACAAACCCCCCCTCTGCGGTTTAGCCCCCCGGCGGGGTGGGCTCGCACATTAGCAGCTGATGACAGTGATAATAATAGTGATTACTGCGCTGAGAAAAATAACATGCTGTAATAATAATAACAACAACAACAACATTAATAATGTTCATGATGCTCCAGAATAGGACGCTCTGGCTCAACATGTCCAATGCCATGCGTGGGCTACGGAGGCATAAAGCCCCCCCAGCACTAAGCTCCGGAGCAGCGGATCTGGGTTGTCTGGAATGATTGAGCTCCACCAGGATTACATCTTTTCATTCAACATCTCACTGATGTTCATAATACAATCAAATTCCCACAGCAATGTTCCAACCTCTAGTCTGAAGCCTTTCCAATAATGTCATTCTGTCGACTTCAGTATGCCATGTTTATAGGCGCAACCCTCCACTCTCGGCTCAAATTGAAATTGAAAAATGCTAAAGAATGAGAGGAGTAGTTCGGGAGAGGCACTTGGTGATGTATGGGTTTAGAGGCGGGGCAGTAGGAGGGAAAGCTGATTGGGCTAAGCAGTGTGCCTCTGATAGCAGTGAAATCCTATAGCATAACCTAAGAGGTCGCTGCAGAGGTGGAAATTACCACAGTAAAATATTGTTTTTTTGAAGTTTAGGGTTGAGTGCCCCTTTAAGAACATCCAGGAAACGTGACAGATTGAACTCTAACGTTCTGAAAATGTTCTACTGACCAGAATTGTTAGCTGTGAAACAATATGATGCTACAAAATGAGAACAAAAAGATGACCATATATTTGACCATTGGTGATATTTACAATATTTAAGGTATTTTATTTAAGATTATGTTGGAATAAACCTTGTAATATTGTTGATAAGCTGAACATCAGCTCTTTGGATGGTTTTCTCAGCATTTTGGAGGATTTAAGATGTGTTTTACCCAGTGAAGTGAGTAACAATCTGGCAACCCTGGCAATCTGGCAATCTATCAAGATTAAAGATTTTATTAAGCGAAAATTCTATAATAAATGTTTCCATTACATGATCAATGTATAAATGAATCCAGTATCTCTGTTGTCAGGGGAAAGACTACACACCGAAGGTTCCGTTGCATAAGCTGTTGCCCACAAACTTTTTTTTTTAAACACCTTCCCCGGCACTGTTTCTTCCTCAGTGACGCCATTTGACCGCGTCTGATGGTCGAAGATCAGTATGCCATGTTTATAGAAGCAACCCAGTTAAATAAAACATTATAAGAAAAAAACATTAGCAAAACGTTCTGAAAAAGTTCCAGGAACGTGTAAAACATTTTTTCCAGCTAGCCAAAACGGAAATGTTAAAAGTAACATTCCCAAAACTAAAAATTAAAACATTGACACAAAACTAGAAACATAACATGAACGTTTAAAAATGATAAATCAAGATGTTTTAAGTTTCTTAAGTAACTAACTAAACCCCTGATTTTATCTGACTCCACCCTCGGCTCAAGTTGAAATTGAAAAATGCTAAAGAATAAGAGGTGTAGTTTGGGAAGGGCACTGGGTGATGTATGGGTTTATGTATGGTTTGAGCCAATTTGGTCACAGCCATTGTTAATACTATCAAGATTAAAGATTTTATTAAGCAAGACTTCTATAATAAATATTCCCATTACATGATAAATGAATCTGTATTAAGTTTCTTCATTACCGATCTCTATGGTCAGAGGAAAGACTACACACCGAAGGTTTCGTTGCATAAGCTGGCTGTTGCCCACAAACTTTTTTTTTTTTTTTTTTTTAAGCACCTTCCCCGGCCCTGTTTCTTCCTCAGTGACGCCATTGGTCCGCGTTTGTTGGTCGAAGATGTGAAGGAAGATAGCACGGCGCTCCCTCCTCTTCCTCCTTAAAGTTGAATGAGGAGTGTGAGGAAGCTCGTAAATGATGGATTCCTCTTAGCTGCTCTCATTCGCCGATGCATATTTGAAATGATGAGACGTGGGAAGTGAACAGTGCAGGTTCTATCTCTCGCTCTCTCTCGTCTCCGTGTTGTGAAAATAGAAGCCAGGTATTACTTACAGGCTGCTGGTCTTCGGCCTACACACAGGAAAGAGAGAGAGAGAAAGAGAGAGAAAGAGAGAAAAAAGAGAGAGAGATACTCGTTCTGGTGTGAACGACGACGCACACATTAAAAGCACACGTCTCCATTAACATGTTAACACTCTGGACAAGACACGTCAGAGCTGCTAAGAACAAGCCGAAGCTGCCATTATCACTGCCTGGAGCTGTTTTAAACACACACACACACACACACATGCATGTGCTCACACACACACAACTTCACATCACTATTAACTGGTGAAAAGACAGTGTGATGCATGTGCTCACACACACACAACTTCACATCACTATTAACTGGTGAAAAGACAGGGTGATGTATGGGTTTATGTATGGTTTGAGCCAATTTGGTCACAGCCATTATTAATACTATCAAAATTAAAGATTTTATTAAGCAAGACTTCTCTTCTAGAACAACTAGAAGAGTCTGACGTCACTCCAGTCAAACCCTATGTTAAATTTAACACTGATAATTATCATCCACATAGCAGAGGGTGGTTATTTGAGAAGGGGTTTTGATTAGCTGTGTTAAAGTATGTTTAGGTGTGTTTAAGTGTGTTTAAGTGTGTGTGTACACATGCTTGAGTGTAAGGGCATTTTCACACTAGAACTATTTTACGGCATCACATCAATGTCAAAAGTCGGGGGCGCAAAAATACCAGGTGAAAAACAAAATATTTTGCGTGTGTAAATGAACTTTTCGTGAGCACCAATGTGAAACTAGTGAGCAAAAAAAAGGGAATCGTGTGTTTGCTAAAGAAAATGTTGCTCTCCAGTTTCATTTTTCTCCTCTTGGGTCCTTTTTTCCTCACACGCTGTGTAAATTACCTGCAGCAGCAGTTTGTGCTCAACTGAGTTTTTTGCTTGAGTTTTAAAAGGGGTGGTTTTGACAGTTTTGGGGCGGGGCTGGGGTAACCTCCCTCAGCAAACGCTATTGACTGATATCTCCAGGGTGTGTTGTGATGGACTGCCTACCTCCACGATCCGGAGAGTTAGCTAGCTGGCTATGCTAACATCCAAACAGCCCCCGGAGATATCAGCCATATTTGTCTTTTGTCTTTTTTTATCCCGCCCTCTTTTTTGTTTTCCCTTTGTTTATTTATTTATTTTTTTTCGTTTTCTAAGGGTTTCTTCCCCCCTGCCACCTATTATTTTGCTTACATTATTATTTTTCTGTTATATGCACATTATATGCACTCTTTGTAAACAAGAATAAAGCTTAATTAGTCCTTAGAAAGTCAGAATCAGGTGTAAACAGGATTAATTTGGTCTTAGGTCACCTCCTGAAATGGTGTGAATGATCGGATTCGGGTCTGTTTTAAATGTCTTTTGTTTTGGATTGGCAAAAGTTGGAAAAAGTCATGGGACATGCTACTCTTCTCCATCCTATCACATGAGTTTGGTATATTGATGTATTTGGTATCTCAATATGTCAGTAAATAAAGCTTTGGGTAAAAATGGCTGTACTGTAGGAGAATTAAAACATCATCATTATCAGAATCATCACAGTGTAGCTGATGTTCTGCTGATTCATCACGAATGTAAATTTTATGCGATGGCTTTTTTGTTTTAGGTGGATTTTAAAAAGAGTTCAGTCTTCAGAAGTTGACAGACCTGCGTACGTCAGAGTGTTTTCAGAAGCGGGGGGTGGGGGGGAATCTGGAGCCTCAGCCAATCAGAAATGAAAAGTGTGTTTCTTCTGGAACAGCTGTGCTCAGTGGGGTTGTGCATAGTTCTCATTGTAGACACATTAATCACAATAATACACTGTTTATAGAGCCAACAGCTGCAGTGTGTGTATACATGCATGTGTGTGTGTGTGTGTGTGTGTGTATTTGATACCAAATGTCCCCAGATTGATGGAAAACAGGAACATACTGTAAGACATTACGGGGACACTTAATTTATTCACATAAGAAATTATGTTGTGTTTTTTTATTTATTAGAAAACCTGATAAACCCCCAAAGCTGAACTTTCTGACCTTTCTGGGAGATTGAGGACAGTGTCTAAAGAACCTACACTGTAAAAAAAACACTTAAAATTAACTTAACATTGTTCTCCTTAATGTGATTTTTAAGTCAAATGAACCAGAAACATGAAACTATAGCAAAACAATCACCTCAATTAACTTAAATAAGTTTCTTCGTAAAAGTTGGTCTAACTAAAGAAATCTGTATTGGCAAAATTTACTCTACACTACTGCTCATGCTCAGTTTGACTCTTCAGTTAAACAGGGTCTACTGACCAAATCTGCAGGGTTTTTTAACCAAATGTTGGTCATGCTATTTGCTATTGGGCTATTGGGCGTGTCTTTTTTTTTTGCTTGTCCTCAGTGTTGAAGGCTATCAGAGCAAGTTGCTATGTTTTGTGTAAAATGTAAAACGTGACATTGACAACTTATTTATTTTTTATGTTGATCCTAAAGGATAGTCAGCAGAACTTATAATACACATGTTGTAGAACTTAAACTAGGCTAACTAAAAACATAAAGTAAATTAAAATATTTTTAAGTTTATGAGACTTCATATTTGAAGTTTTTATACAATGAATTTTCTAAACTAAAGATTTCAAGTTGACACTTCTAGTGGTGGTTTTCTTCAAAACTTCAAAACATTTTTTTTAAACTATTTGAGTTGCAAAGTTTAAAAATCTAGTGCAGTAGGTTGATATGCTGTGTTTTGTTGCAGTTCTAAGGTATTTCATATCTCTCAGTACATTTTACTTACTTTACGCTGTAAATCTGTCTGCATGTATATATTTATAGATAGACAGATTTGACAAAAATGTGGCTCAGTGTAAGAGACGGTTTGTGCGTTAAAATCATGTACTAACAATAAAATGGTTATGATATAACAACAAATTATTTCAGGCCTTCTACACATACCAAAAAAGTTGAAACAGCCAAAACGGGCACATGTCACCCCGCTGCTCATTGAGCTCCATTGGCTACCAGTTGATGCTCGCATCAATTTCAAAACTCTTACAATCGCCTACAAGGTGATGTCAGAACAGGCTCCTTCCTACCTGCACTCACTCCTGAAGGCTTACGCTACCTCCCGGCCGCTGCGCTCCTCCAATGAACGTCGCCTCGCTTTACCAAACAAACATTCACACAAAGCAATCCAGACTGTTCTCATACAGAGTTCCCCAATGGTGGAACAAACTACCTTCCACTACCAGATCAGGAGAATCTCTCGCTATCTTTAAGAGACTCCTGAAGACAGAGCTCTTCAAAGAGCACTTACTCTCCTAACACCTCTAACTAACTACCTTCTACTACCAGATCAGGAGAATCTCTCACTATCTTTAATAAACTCCTGAAGACAGAGCTCTTCAAAGAGCACTTACTCTCCTAACACCTCTAACTAACTAACTACTTCTAACCTCATTTCCTTCTTCCCCTCCTTCACTCCTCTATCCCATTATTCCCATTTGACCTCCTTTTATCCCTATCCAAAGATGTTTTACCTTTAAACTCATTTTACATTGTACTTGACTATTGTAAGTCGCTTTGGACAAAAGCGTCTGCCAAATGTAATGTAATGTAATGTAATGTAATACCAAAGAAACCAAAGGGTGACGTGTTTCAGGTGTTATTTCATCCCATCCTTCATAAGATGTATAAAGATATTATTATTATTAGTATATATTATTATATATACATTGTCTTGTTGAAAAATGCATGGAGCCCAGATCTCAGTGTGCTTTTCTGCATTAATATTGACAACAGAATAGTGTTACAACAGTACAACTGTGATATATCTGCAACAGTGTGTACTTCACTAGTAGTTACACTGTTAGTACATGATTGTTAATGTGTAACTACACGGTTATTACGGTCGCTTATTATGAAGTGGGACCTGATGTTTTATTACATGGCATTTGTGAATGTAACTCTGTATTATATATGTTTGTTGCCTTTTTTATAGCGTTAAGTTGCTATAAAAACACTTTTTTGGAACGTGTTTTAGGTCTGAAATATAGGAATGCAACTGTGCTAACAAACAGAATGAAGCTGAATGGACAGAACTTGAAATATATTGGGTTTATAATCGTAGTCTGCAATCAAATAAAAGTCAATGTAAATGTAAGAAACATTGTTTTTTTAGTGCTCTTTAATTGCATTTTAATACAGTACAACCTTTTTTTATCTGGTTTGGGGTTGAATATAATAGTTCTTAATGGAGTTAAAAAAGGATCATACATTAAATATATATATATATATATATATATATATATATATATATATATATATATATATTCTCTCTCTCTCTCTCTCATGCACTGTTGGTGTCTGTTGTGTAATTAGTAACTCTTTGCATGGTCTATTACTCTCCCTCTGCACTCCGACGGATGAGATGAGCCGTGGCCTAACGAGCGCACACACACACACACACACACACACACACACACACACAGCCGGAACTGCAGAGACTATAAAGGCTGCTTGGCGTGTGATATATGTTCTGGAGTTTATAGAGCAGTCTGCTGCGCTAACTGTACATCAGTACTATAAAGTCATCACCCACGGCACAGCTGCCATCACACCATGCTTTTATATAGCATGTGTGTGTGTGTGTAGAGTGGCTTGCAAAAGTATTCATACCCCTTGAACTTTTTGGTACCACTTTAAAACAAAAAGACTACCATTATAAAGGGTTTATAAATGGTTTACAATTAGTTTATTAATGGTTACTAATTAGGTTGTAAATGCTTTATGCATTATTAATAATCAGTTATAACACATACGTAGAAAGCGCTTCAATATAGATGGCTGTGGGTTCACTATTTGGCAAACAACAGGTCATTGTTGCCCTTTCTACGTATGTGTTATAACTGATTATTAATGATTTTTAAGGCATTTACAACCTAATTAGTGACCATTAATAAACTAATTGTAAACCATTTTTAAACCCTTTATAAAGGTAGTCTTATTTTAAAGTGGTACCAACTTTTTTTTTTCACATTTTGTCACCTTACAACCACAAATTTCAATGTGTTTTATAGAGGTTTTAAAAGAAATAACCAACACAAAGTTGCACATAATTGTAAAATATAAAAGGAAAAAGATACATTGTTTACATTTTTTTATAAAATAAAAATCTAAAAAAAAGGTGTTACGTGCAAAAGTATTCAGCCCTGAACCCCCGAAATGAAATCCAAAGCAGCTAATTGCCTTTAGAAGTCATTGAACAATAAGTTAACAGAGCGCAGCTGTGTGTAATTTAGTCTCAGTATAAATATAAAAACATGTTCTGTGGAAGACTCAGTGGTTTGTTAGAAAACACTAGAGAACAAAGACCAAGAACCAAGACCCAAGAACTAACTCACCAGACACACAGGTCCTAAGTAAAGTATAATCCCAAGGAGCACTGTTCAATCCATCAAGAAGTGCACTGATCAGAGAAGCAGCCAAGAGGCCCATGGTCACTCTGGAGGAGCTGCAGAAATCCACAGCTCAGGTGGGAGAATCTCTCGACAGGACAGCTATAAGTCGTGCGCTCCAGAAATCTGGCCTTTATGGAAGAGTTTCAAGAAGAAATCCACTGTTAAAAGAAAGAAAGACATGAGAAGTGCAAGACATTTGTACAGCAAACATGTGGAAGAATGTTCTGTGGTCAGATGAGACCAAAGTTCAACTTTCTGGCCTACATAACAAATTGCAAAATTCTTTGTGTGGCAGAAAAGTAACATTGCTCATCACCCTGAACAACACACCATCCCCATCCAAGTGAAACATGGTGGTGGTATCCCCATCATGCTGTGGGGATGCTTTCTTTTCTTCAGTTGGGACAGATTTTGGGCTGGAATCCTGGAAGAAAACCTGGTGGAGGCTGCGAAAAGACTGAAGACTGGGAAGGAGATTCACCTTCCAGCAAGACGATGACCCTAAAGATAGAGCCAGAGCTACAGTGGGATGGTTTATATCAAAGTCTAGATGCGCAAAGCTGGTAGAGACAAACCCCAAAGCACTTACAGATGTAATTGCAGTGGAAGGTGGCTCTACGATTGATATAGTATTGATATAAGGTAGCTGAATACTTTTACACATTCGATGATTACATTTTTTAAATCTATGTATTTTCATTTGCGTTCCTCTTCACACCTATGTGTTTTTTTTGTGCTGGTTTATTACTTCTAAATCTCAATAAAATACATTAACGTTTGTGGTTGTAAGGTGAATAAATGTAAAAAAAAAAAAAAAAATTCAAGGGGTATGAGTACTTTTGCAAGCCACTTTATGCATGTGCATGGTTTTATGGTTTTATTGATTTGTACTCAGTGTCATGCCCAATATGTGCTGCTATTATCAGCCATCATAAGTGTGGCTGCCTCTGGTAATAATCAAGGTCAGAGAAATTAAATCTGACTCCTTAACACACCCACATACATACTTACACTCACACACACACACACACACACACACACACACACACACACACACACACACACACACACACACACACAGTAAAGCATAATCAGTATCCCAGGCCTTTATTCTGCTCCCTTAGCCTCGTTTGTTATTAGCAATTAAATAGATGCCGTTCATCTATAGCTCCTTGAAGACTGTAATGAGGAAAGGCGTCAGACGGACTGTGTTCAGCGTAGAGCTTCTTATTTGGGTCATTCCAGACATCAGTAGTCGTAATTCAGAACAATGCCGACAGATTTACGGCGTAAAGTAAGAAAAACAAGCTCCGACAGTGAAAACCGGAGCATGACTCGACATCAGGGAAAAGACAAGACAGTAGAAAAAGTAGAAAGCAAGTCAAAGTGATAAGAAAAACCGGTACCACTTTAAAATACGACTACCTTTATAAAGGGTTTATAAATGGTTTACAATTAGTTTATTAATGGTTACTAATTAGGTTGTAAATGCCTTAAAATTCTCATTAATAATCAGTTATAACACATACGTAGAAAGGGCAACAGTGACCTGTTGTTTGCCAAATAGTGAACTATATTACACAGACATCTTTATTGTTGCCCTTTCTATGTATGTGTTATAACTGATTATTAATGATTTTAAGGCATTAACAACCTAATTAGTAACATTAATAAACTAATTGTAAACCATTTATAAACCCTTTATAAAGGTAGTCTTATTTTAAAGTGGTACCGAAATACCTTAGAACTGCAACATAGCATAACACAACTTTACGAAAAGACCAAGAAAATATACTGTAGATTATTTTGTCACTGTCATCTACTGTCATTTACTGTCATCTACTTTGAACTGAAATTGGCACTAACATTTCCTGATGAGTGCCAGTTTCATCATAACATTTTTCACTGTCTTTCTGATTTTACTGGAGGATACTTTCAAAAATATTATTATTTTTTTTCCAATTGACTGACCTTCATTGCTCAAAATCATTTTTTTTTTAATTTACTTAGTTAGTAGTAGTCCTTGCCATAATATGGATCAAAACATTACTCAAATAGGGCTCATTCACTGTATACTGTAACTCTACCTCTTCACAACAACTTTACAACTGATGCTCTCGAACACTTTATTAAGAGACAAGAAATTCAAGTCATTAACTCTTGATAAGTTCAGAACAGCTGTTAAAGCAGCACTAGTAGGATTTCCTTGATTTTTGATCTTTTTAAAGAAGTAAAATTACAGCTTGAAACTCACTGCAGCGCTGCATTGAGGTGTAATAGGAGGAATAGCGGTGCTCTCGTGTCTGTGCCGGAGCTCCTCTGAGCTCAAACCAGACTCTATCAGTTTTCCGAGGCGGCCGCGACCAACGCTCGCGAGAACTGCGACCTGCTTTCCGACCTTTAGTTCTAACAGTTCTACAAGGACTACTGGTTCATTCTTTACAAACTAACATACAGACACTGGTGGAAAGAGACCGAATATGTCTGTGAAAGCCAGAAAATGCGAAAGAGAAACAAATCCGCCTGAAACATTTTACTCTACAACTGTAGGGGGAGCCCACGAGCAAAACATCTCAATCCTACCTAGTGGAGCTTTAACTGAAAGCCTGAATTCCAGGCAACACCGACCTCATATAATCTAAGCAAGAGGTGCTACTTTGAAGAATCTAAAATATAAAACATATCCTTTATTCTGTCCCCTACACACGTGGGGCTGTATGTATCGACAGATAGCTAAACACAGAGATATGAGAGGCTTGAATGAAGACAGGCGCTGAAGTAGAGTGTAGAGTTCTTTACTTGTAATGTCCTGAGCAACGTGAGCTCCAAATGCTCTCTATTGTGTGAAAACTGAAATAAATACAAAAATACTTCTTACTGCTAAATTCACAATTGAATAAACAAATATACATTTCCATTAAAGAAAATGAGCAACACTGGATTGGATATCTAGTTCAATTAAGTTAGACATCTATCATTATATAACAATAACACATTCAAGAAATAAACATATTTACAACGTTTGCCAACATATTTACACAATATAAACTTACGGCAAAGCTTCTTCATGGAACGGCACGTGAGGATTGCAAGGATTCTCGTCAGCTCCCGAGAACATGTGAGCTCTTACAAAACAGGGTACAAAATGGCTGATCTGAACTATAACCTCAAACATGTGACTATATGAGCCAATTGAAATTCAAGAAACTCTAAAAAAGAAAATACCCTGCAGTTCTCATTAAGGACACACGGTGGCGCAAATAATAAAGCCATGACATACTTACTAAATTTTACTAAATTATTATGTTTTGATATGTTTTTTTTTCCTCATTTTCTTCTTTGGATGACTTTAGTACTAAAATATAGTGCAGAAATTTTAAAAAAATGAAAACCCCCTGAATTTGAAGTGTGTCCAGATTTTTGACTGGTACTTTTACGTTTTTTACTGAACATTGTTCTGAACCTTTGAATGATTAGTTGGGCACATGTCAGCACTTGAATTTTTAATTGTTCATGTTAGTGTAATTCAACAGTTGTGCAATTAAAGCTGCATTACACAATCATGTTGCATTCTGTTTGTTCTATGACTGAAGGCTTAAGAAGCTTCTGCAATGTCTCAGTTGCATTAATTTATTCATTTTTCACCAAGATCTTGCAGCAGCATTGATGATGGTAGAGTCTGACAGCTGCACAAAGCCTCTCTTCTCCATCCAGCACATCCCAAAGATTCTCAATGAGGTTAAGATCTGGACTCTGTGGTGAACTCTCTCTTAATCCATGTGTGAAAATGATGATCTCATGCTCCCTGAACCCTGAATCGCTCTTTCACAATTCCAGCCCCATGAATCCTGACATTGTCTTATCTTGGAATATGCCCGAGGAATCATCAGGGAAGAAAAAATCTAATCCATTGATTGAATAACCTGGTCTATATTCAGTATATTCTTTCAGCACATACTGTTGCTGAACCTAGACCTCACTAACCAACTGTAGCATCACCCAACCCCACATCATTTACTTACTACAGTATTTAAATCCAGGTGGCGACTAGGAGACCAAGAGACAGACAGTGAGAGAAAAGAGCAAAAGAAAGTAAGGAAAGGAAGGAAGACGTATAGAGTATTTTAGCACTGTTAATAATGATATGCCCAAAATTGGAATTTGTTTTTGGCTTGGGGGGGGGGGAATTAAACCCATCGTTTTGCGCTAAGCAGCGAGAGAGGGAGGGGCCTGCCGTGTCTCGGACCCTCGTTTGCATCCTGTCAGAGACAAATCAGAATAAACTGTGGTGATATTTGTCTGACGCCGCGTCCGTAATAGGAAAATATGGCTTTCAGCACCGCCACCGAGGAGAGGTGAGAAATGTGACCCGACGCTATCGACTGTCAGGAAATTCGCTAAGCCGCCCTTATCAGATGCTTCTGTCTGTATGAATGATGTAGATGTCTGAATATTGCAGTAAATATGCTCATATATATACAGTACAGGCCAAAAGTTTGGACACACCTTCTCTTTTTCAATGCGTTTTTTCATATTTTCATGACTATTTAAATTGTAGATTCTCACTGAAGCATCAAAACTATGAATGAACACATGAGGAGTTTTATGTACTTAACAAAAATATATTCTAGTTTCTTCAAAACAGCCCCCCTTTGCTCTGATTACTGCTTGGCACACTCTTTGAGCTTGGCATTCTCTCAATGAGCTTCAAGAGGTGGTCATCTGAAATGAAAAGTTTTCCAACAGTCTTGAAGGAAGGAGTTCCCAGAGGTGTTTATTAGCCCTTGTTGGGACCCCTTGGCCTTCTTCACTCTGTGGTCCAGCTCACCCCAAACCATCTGGATTGGGTTCAGGTCCGGTGACTGTGGAGGTCAGGTCATTTTTTGTTAAGTACATAAAACTCCACATGTGTTCATTCATAGTTTTGATGCCTTCAGTGAGAATCTACAATGTAAGTAGTCATTAAAATAAAGAAAACGCATTGAAAAAGAGAAGGTGTGTCCAAACTTTTGGCCTGCCATTGGACTGTAAATAGATCATATTTGATCATATTTGATCATAGATCATAGTTGATCATGTCTGAGTACCTAAATACCTTCAATTCTTCAACATACAGCTCTGGAAAAAAACATTTCTCCCAAATTCCAAGTACAAATATTGTCATTTAGAGCATTTATTTGCAGAAAATGAGAAATGTCAAAAATAACAAAAAAAAAAAAAAAGATGCAGAGCTTTCAGACCTCAAATGATGCAAAGAAAACAAGTTCATATTCATAAAGTTTTAAGAGTTCTGAAATCAATATTTGGTGGAATATCTCTGATTTTTAATGAAAGTTTTCATGCATCTTGGCATCATGTTCTCCTCCACCAGTCTTACACACTGCTTTTGGATAACTTTATGCTACTCACTCCTGGTGCAAAAAAATCAAGCAGTTCAGTTTGGTTTGATGACTTGTGATCATCCATCTTCCTCTTGATTATATTTCAGAGGTTTTCTATTTAGTAAAATCAAAGAAACTCATCATTTTTAAGTGGTCTCTTATTTTTCTTTTCAGTTGGAGTTATATAAAAAATAAAATAAAATCATGTGACATTAGCTTAGATTTGAAACCCACATCAGAAAAATACAGTATGACAGCTTAAAAAAAAAGCATTCAGTCCGTAGTCTGATGCCCTCAAACGTCGTCTAGACTGACCATCAACAAAGACTTTTATTCTGACATGCTTTCAAGAAAGAGTGGGCTGGGTATTGCATCATAAAGAAATCCCTGAGAGACTTTTATGATGCAATGTCAAGGTCAGTAGCTCTTTCAGATGTGATATAAATATGATCATTTCTGAGATATTTGGTTTGTACCCATCTTTGTTTTAATAATACTCATTTATTTATCTTATTTATTGACTAAAGCAACTTGGGAACATCCATAGGTTGTATAGGTTGTGAGGTGTTGTCTTGTGAGTGAGGTCGATCACTGACCACTGCGTTCATGGCCAGGACATATCAAGTCTGAGTCAAGACCAAGACTTTTTAGTAGTCCAGTCTGAGTCAAGACCAATAAGTTTTAGTAGTTGAGCTCGAGTCAAGACTGAGATCGGGACATATCAAGTCCGAGTCAGACCAAGACTTTTTAGTAGACAAGCCCGAGTCAAGATCGAGACCGGGACATATCAAATCCGAGTTAAGACCAAGACTTTTTAGTAGTCGAGTCCGAGTCAAGACTGAGACTTTTTAGTAGTCCAGTCTGAGTCAAGACCAAGACCAGGACATATCAAGTCCGAGTCAAGACCAAGACTTTTTAGTAGTCCAGTCTGAGTCAAGACAGAGACTTTTTAGTAGTCCAGTCTGAGTCAAGACCGAGACTTTTTAGTAGTCAAGCCCAAGTCAAGACTAAGACCAGGACATGTCAAATCCGAGTCAAGACCAAGACTTTTTAGTAGTCGAGTCCAAATCAAGACCAAGCCCGGGACATGTCAAGTCTAAGTCAAGACCAAGGCTTTTTAGTAGTCAAGTCCGAGTCAAGATCAAGATTTTTTAGTAGTCAAGTCCGAGTCAAGACCAAGACTTTTTTAGTAGTCCAGTCTGAGTCAAGACCAAGATATTTTAGTGGTTGAGTCCGAGTCAAGACTGAGAGCGGGACATGTCAAGTCCGAGTCAAGACCAAGACTTTTTAGTTGTCGAGTCTGAGTCAAAACCGAGATTGTGAAAAAACAATCTATTTATCAAAATTTCAATATCAAAATCTGTGTTTTTTTTTAAACTTAGTCAGAAGTCACCACATGAATAATCTGAATTAAATGTATTAAATTTATAGTACTGGTTCACAGTAAAGGTGAGGTCTCCATACCCAAACTCAAACTCAAATCCAATGTCAGACCAGTGAAATGTCCGTGCAAAGACAAGCAGCTTTGTTAGAAATCCACATTCAAATGCAGGTGGTCAGTGCATGGTCATTAGCTTCAACTGTACATGGTAAACGTCATGGGATTTCGAACTAGTCTCTGGCAGTTTCGCTGATTTAATACGACTGTAATGAGCGAATATTTGCTGAAAGGAATAATTAGCAGGGGTCTATTTACGCAAACACTCTTTGATGCCTGAGCTTTCAAAGGCTGTGTAATTTTTAGAGTTCAGGCTTTCCCCTCCAAAAAAAAAAAATCAATTAGGGGTTTCAATCTATTATTTAGCAAGACTATATGAGCAATCGAAGTGAGAGAACTTTAAGAGAGGGTTCACAGCGTAAACGGTGGGGCTTTTAACCCTTCATCCATCTATCCATCCATCGACCTGGTAGAAACTTTCCATTGTGTGGAGCTGAGCTTCCATCCCTCTCTCTCTCTTTCTCTTATTCTTTTTCTCTCTCTCTCTCTGTTATAGTTCTATGAAGTCTCTCTCTTTTCTCAACGTACCAACTTTGAAAACACACTCCGGCTAACTCCAGAACATTGTCTGCCGCTTGCAATTACATTACTTATTTATACCACAAAGAAGAGAAACTAGCGAGAGACAAAGACAAGGTAAGAGAGAAAGAAAGAGAGAGAGACGCTCGATAAAGGAAAGGCTTAGGTAGCTGAAAAGACAAGGCGACTGGCTTGGAGCTGCCATGGCAACAAGCAGCAGTCTTATTGTATTGGGGTTGCGACCCGCAGTTCCACGCATGGTTTTGACTGACCTGTCGGCTGGTCGGCTGGATGTTTGGGTGACATCTGAGCATTTCTGACCCCCTATAATGGACTTGCTTCAGTCAGTTAGCCTCTTAGCCTCATAGCCAGTGGCGAGGGCCTTTTCTTTAGATTTGTTCTTTTTTTCATTCTTTTAAAAGGGCACACCAGTTCCTTGCGACCTAAACTTAGTCCAGAACTGTAGATATGCAGCGTATGGTTTATTAAAATGGTTTATTTTAGAACTTCAGAATGTTATGCACTACTTAGGAAGCTAAATAATAAGAGACAGATGCTAAAGTTCCATATTTGTTTGTACCCTGGGTACAAAGGACAAAGCAAAAAGTCAAAATTGGATGCTGGTGATCTTCAGGCCCTCAGGTGGCATGTGGCATGAATAACAAGAGAGGCGGGGCTAGATAAAAAAAAAAAAAACAGGCAGGATCTGCACAAAACATGCATGATCTCATTTTTAGGTAACATAAACCTACAGTAAAGGATGCAAATAAATATAGATAATGCAATGACTTGTCAATCTCATAGACTCATATATTATTCACAATATCTGTGAAATTAGATGTTGGAACAAGATGTGGCACTTATAGAAAACAGCAGCAGTAATCTACAATTTTAAAATAATAAAAAAATGTCCCTCAATCAAATATGAAGTGAAGGGTTTGGAGATCCCACCATCTACATCTCATAATCAAAAGAATCAGAGAATCTGGAGAAATCCCCGTGAGTAAAGTATAAGGTCAATAGTCAGTGTTGGATGCTGGAGATCTTCAGGCCCTCAGGTGGCTGGTGGCACACATAATAAAAGAGGTGGGGCTAGATACTGATTACATCCGGATACAAATAAGTACAGGGATGGTAGGGAAAAAAAAAGGGAGGAGCTACGCAAAACATGGATGAGCTCATTGTTAGGTAACGTAAACATAAAGGATGCAAATAAATATTGATACAGATAAATACAGATGTTACAATCTCATAGACCTATATATTATTCACAATAGATGTGGAATTGGAAGATTACATTACATTACATTTGGCAGACGCTTTTGTCCAAAGTGACTTACAATAGTGAAGTACAAAAGTAATAGATGTTAAAGGTAAAAACATCTTTAGACAGGGCCTAAAGGAGGTCAAATAATAGGATAGAGGAGTGAAGGAGGGGAAGAAGGAAATGAGGTTAGAAGAAGTTAGATTAGTTAGTTAGAGGTGTTAGGAGAGTAAGTGCTCTTTGAAGAGCTCTGTCTTCAGGAGTTTATTAAAGATAGCGAGAGATTCTTCTGATCTGGTAGTAGAAGGTAGTTAGTTAGAGGTGTTAGGAGAGTAAGTGCTCTTTGAAGAGCTCTGTCTTCAGGAGTTTATTAATGATAGTGAGAGATTCTCCTGATCTGGTAGTGGAAGGTAGTTAGTTAGAGGTGTTAGGAGAGTAGGTGCTCTTTGAAGAGCTCTGTCTTCAGGAGTCTCTTAAAGATAGCGAGAGATTCTCCTGATCTGGTAGAAGAAGGTTTTGTGTTCCACCATTGGGGAACTCTGTATGAGAACAGTCTGGATTGCTTTGTGTGAATGTTTGGTAAAGCGAGGCGACGTTCGTTGAAGGAGCGCAGTGGCCGGGAGGTAGCGTAAGCCTTCAGGAGTGAGTGCAGGTAGGAAGGAGCCTGTACTGTCATCACCTTGTAGGCGATTGTAAGAGCTTTGAATTTGATACGAGCATCAACTGGTAGCCAATGGAGCTCAATGAGCAGTAGGGTGACATGTGCCCGTTGGTTTTGGTTGGTTGAAGACCAGACGTGCTGCTGCGTTCTGGATCACCTGGAGTGGTTTTACTACACAGGACGGGAGGCCAGTTAGCAGGGCATTGCAGTAGTCGAGGCGTGAGATGACGACTGCTTGTACCAGGAGTCGGGTGGCCTGTTGTGTCAGAAACGCGAAGCTTCAGGATCGAGCAACTGAGGCCACATGATGGAGGAAAGTAAGATAGTTTTCCATTTTATAAAAAAAGTCAGGAACTCATTTAGAACTTGGTGGCAGCAAAGCAGAAAAAAAAAGTTGGGACGGGCAACAAGAAGCTGGAAAACTATGTGACACTTATAGAAACTGCAAAAAAAAAAACAACTAAAAACCCTAAAAAAGATTTTAGAACAATTTCAGACAAATGTTCCCACCATCTACTTCTGATAAGAATCAGAGAATCTGGAGAAATCACTGTGGGTAAAGGATAAAGGACAAGGTCAATGCTCAGTATTGGATGCTGGTGATCTTCAGGCCCTCAGGCAGCACTGCATTACTGTAAAGGCAGGCATGGACAACAGATTAAAGCTTTATCACTCACAAAAGAAGCCATATGAACATTGATTCAGTTCATTGAGTTCATATGTCATCGTTTCTGGATCATGTTTTAATATATAACTCCTTCCCTCTCATATTGTCTTATACTGGTGGGTACAAGGCTGAATCAAGTCTATTTAATTATTTAATTCTACCACCATCTTCACACAAATTATTAAATTACCACAAACCCCAGTGAATATGTTCTATACCTACATACATGGCGCAACAACATCATTCATGTATACTGTGTGTGTGTAAATGTGTGTAAATGTGTGTAAATGTGTGTATGTGTGCACGCATGAGCACGCACACCCATGCTTTGGCTGTCAGTGTTAATATTCTCTCTGAGGTGAATCGCCGCTTTCCTGTCACTCTGTTTACAATGAGCCAAACAGCACAGAACTGCCAGTGGCACACACGCACACACACACACACGCACACACACACACACACACACGCACTGAGCTATAGAGCTGTACTGAGCTGCTGAGCACACAGGCAGGAAAAGAGCCCTGATACTGCAGCAGAATGAGACTGACAGCAGAACATTCATTCAACACCCGGACGAGCCAGAGAGGAGGATGAGGGGGGGGGGGGGGGGGATGGAGAGACAGACACAATATAACAGAATAACAGGGAGAGAGAGACAGAAGAAAGAAAGTAAGAAGGGAAACAGGAGAGAGCAGAAAATGTAAAGAAAGAAGGAAGGGAGAGACTAAAATGAATGATAGGGGAGGGTAGAGAGACTCTGAAATGGACCAATGACTGACAAGAAACACTTTAATAATATAAGAATGAAAGAGAGGAAGAAGAACATGGTGAGGATGGAGGGAAAATGAGGAAAAGAGAGGGTAATAGAGAAAGAAAAAACAGAAATAAAGAAAATGAAAAGATGATAAAAAGCGAGAGAGAAGAAACTAAAAGATGACAAAAAAGGTAAAGACAGAGAAAGACAGACTAAGAGTAAGAGACAGAAAGAAAGTAAGAAGGGAAACAGGAGAGAGCAGAAAATGTAAATAAAGAAGGGAGGGAGAGAAAAAAAAATGATAGGGGCGGGTAGAGAGACTCTGAAATGGACCAATGACTGACAAGAAACACTGATGTAATATAAGAAAGAAAAGAGAGGATGAAGAAGATAGTGGAGATGGAGGGAAAATGAGGGAAAGAGAGAGAAATAGAGAAAGAAAAAACAGAAATAAAAAAAATGAAAAGATGAGAAAAAGAGAGAGAAGAAACTAAGAGAGACAGAGAGAATGTAAGAAGGAATAGAATAGAGAACAGAAAAGAGAGAAAGGTTTGCAAGAAAAAAGAAAGAAGAAATGAAGATATTGGAGAGAGGGAAGAAGGGATAGATGGATGAATAGAGGGTTAGAGATATATAGGCATAAATGTAATGAAGTAATATTTAAGAGAAAGAAAGTATGATAGAGCGAGAGAGAGACAGAATGAGAGAGAAAGAGAGAATTTAGGAAGGAAATGAAGAAAGAACAGAAAAGAGAGAAAGGCTGGCAAGAAAAAAGAAAGAAAGAACTAAAGGAGAGAAAGAGAAGGACATGAAAGGATTGGGAAGAGGGAGGGAAGGAAGGAGGGAGGTGTGGATATAGAGAGAGAGGGTATATTGACATAAATGTAACAAGAAGTAGAAATAGATATAAAGAAAAGAAGGAAAGTATGAGAGAGAGAGAGAGAGAGAGGTAGAGAGAGAGAGGGGTAGAGAGAGAGGGATAGAGAGACAGAAAGAGAGAGAGAGAGAGAGAGAGAGAGAGAGAGTCCCCGGTGGCTGGTAGTGGATTCTGTTTGAGCTCTGTGTTGGTATTAAGTCATCTGCTCTCTCCACAGATCTGGGATAAAAGAGGAGACAGAACTATCAGCACACACACACACACACACACACACACACACACACACACACACACACACACGCACACACACACATGCGCGCGCACACACACACACACAGTCTCACAAGTGAAATCACAGACACTAAATACTGATCAGTAGAAAAGAGAGAAGCCACAGAGCAGGTGAAGAAGGTCATGGCCAGGTGAGGCAAACAGGGGTGGGGCTAATACTGACAGCCCCTCCCCTTTTCAAAACTTTCACTGAGAGATCTAATCAGATTAAAGCTCACAGACACAAGAATAAGCAAGGTCTAAACGAGTCAGACAGAACATTGATTACGAGAGGCAAAAAAATATGACACAAGGGCAGAGCATGAGGAAAAGGCGGGGCTAATACTCACAGCCCTGCCCACTTTTTTTTTTTATCTAAGTATGAAACCAAATAAATGTGAACCCACTCCTACATGGTTAACTGAGCCACACCACCACTAGGGGTTGCGGACAATGAACATGTGGTGCTAATAACAAGAGGGCGGGGCTAGATACTGATAGCACCTTGATAAAATTAAATAGAATAGGAAATTGAAAAACGCAGGGAAGTGGGAGGAGTTGCAAAGCAGTTGGACGAGCTCATGGCCAGGTAACATTAATGGAGAGAGGTGGGGCTAATCCTGACAGCCCCTCCCCCTTTCATACATCTCATTGGGAGAACAAATGAGGTGATCCACTCTGCCAAATCTACCTGACCCTGGAGATAGTATAGTGAGCACCACATACAGTGTTGGCGTTACTAACGCCGTTACTTTTTTTCAGTAACGAGTAATCTAACTAATTACTCTGACTGTAACTATAACGCCGTTACCATTTCCGACACCCCGTTACTGCACGTTACTTTAGCTGCTCTATGAACTTTTTTTTTTTTTAACTTCGCTTTGCCCTCGTTAACCCCTCCTTCGGGGAACTTGAGCTTCTGGCCGCTGTGCCTGTGGTTTGGCGTGGTGAAGTGAGGCACAATTGTGACGATTTGTGTGCTCTAATCAATTCAGTGATTGCCGTGGACAACCCAAGTTCCGATTAAAAGGACGTTAAACTCTTTTTAGCTGCTCCGGTTTTTGTGGTGCTGCTGCTTTCTCTTTTAGAGCTCAGATTCTCTGCCCGAACCTGACCTGACCCGAGGACCGACCCGAAATCGGGCTCCTATTTTTATTTTATATAAAGCTCTGGTGTGATAATCACAATGTTGCTAAGTAACCAATTATTATTGTTCACTAAAGCTAACGAAATAGCGAAAACTGAAAGTGAAAAACATTTGTGTTAACTGAATCTAATAAAAACGGTAATTAAAAGGAAAAAAACATAACTATCTCGAACTGTATTTTGTGTTTATAAAACTAACTAAAACGAACTGAAATTACTGATAAAATACCCTCATTTTCGTGTTTAATTTATTTATAAGCGCTGTTGTACAGCGGGCGGTGTTGTGCCGAGTGCGCTGCACCTCGTGGTCCGTTAGTTGTTGTGTAAAGCGCTCGTGCTAGCCGCAAAATACAACGGAAAACACTGAGAAACTGCAGAATTATGAATGGGATTACAATATGAGCGCCAGGCAGATGAAAGAGAAACAGGAGATACAGTATGTGAGAACATTTACCTGTGAGTAGCTCATACCAAAACACGCAAATCTCTTTCTTTCTCTTTTTCTCTCTCTCTCTCTCACGTTTAGTAGATTGATCTCTCTGATGAGATGTGTAAAAACTAATAGAAACTAGCAAGCCCAGTCTAAAAACAAATTAAAACTTACTGAACAGAAAAAATTAAAACAAAATAAAATTAAACTATAATAAAAATGAAAAATGTTATAATCACGCAGCTCTGGGCGCACGTGAAACGCCTCCGCATTTGACTTGCAGCACTGTGTGTAGCTGTTCTTAAAAATCATTTTAATTAAATAATAGTTCTGTGCTTTTATGTTAGTGTAAATTAACATAATTCTGATTATATTTCGCTTGGCTTGGTTTGTTTAATTTCATCCCCAGACGCGTTTTTCCGTTTTTTTTTTTCAGTATTACAAGTTTTAGTAATTTTCTTTGGTTGTGTGGAGAATTTCGTTTTTTTTTTTTTAAATTCGTTAGATTATATTTTTGTCAACATTTTGGGTTTATTTTCGTTTGTTATTTTTCTAATAATAATAGTAAATACATAATTGATTTTTTTTTTGACGGGCGAATAATAAAAAGTAACGCGATAGTTACTTTTAATGGTAACGAGTTACTTTTATAGTGGAGTAACTCCGTTAGTAACTCAGTTACTTTTTTGGAGAAGTAACAAGTAACCATAACTAATTACTTTTTCAAAGTAACGTGCCCAACACTGACCACATATGTACTAAGTGGTGAGCACCACATACTAAATAGTAAGCACCATATACATACTAAGTGGTGAGCATCACATATTAAGTGGTGAGCACCAGATAATGGTAGCTATAGGTTAATAATGGTACAGATGTTCCACAGTGAAATAAAATTGTTAGCTAGATAGCTAGCTAGGTTAGCTGATGTTAACTACTTTATTTAAGTGTGGAATGTTTAAGCTAGCATTAGCTAGGTTAGCTGATGTTAACTACTTTATTAGCTAGCTAGCTAACGGTAGCTATAAGCCCAGAGCTAATGATGATAAGCCAGCTAATGATAGCTTTCTAAGCTAAGCTAACTTAGCTAGCATTAGGTTAGCTAGCTAGATCTTCGCAAAATCAGCCTACATTAGATTAGAAATGGCTAGCTAATTAAATATGATTTTAATAACTGGATGTTGCAGTTAATAACGTGGCAGTCTGTGAAGTCATGTACAGACCAGTGAATATATCATCTGGTGCTTACCACTTAGTATGTGGTGCTCACCACTTTTTCATGTAAAAAAAAAAAAAAAGGGGAGAAGGTCGTATCCTACCAGTCCCACTACAGGTCACTACGCCCCCTGCTGGAATAAACCTTTCTTTAATAAACATTCACCAACCAGATACACTAAACAATTCTACTCTCTCTCTCTCTCTCTCTCTTTATCTCTCTCGCTCTACCCATCTTACACAGCTCATTGCTTCCATACGAGCATCACACACACTCTCACACACACCCGCCAGACCTCCTGCCGTCAACATCTGCTGTTTGATGTCATCTCTCTGAGCTCACAGCTCCGCGAGTCCCCCCTCCAGCCGCTGCTGAAAAAAAAGCCACATTTTTTTTCGTTTTTTACCTGAAATGAATCTATTAGTATAAACAAAAAACAGCCCGTTAACCACAGCGAGCAGTAATCCATCACACTCATGTCAGAGGCAGGTAAATGATTTCGCAGAGATCGTGTTAACTTCAGTCGGGCGAGAGAGAGAGAGAGAGAGAGAGAGAAAGAGAGAGAGCCTGCAGGTACGTCTGGTGACGAGTATTTATGACACTTGTCGTTGGTTCCCATAGAAACGAAACCATTGTTGGCATATTTGGTGCAGGTATATTCTTTACGTAAGAGATTGTAAACTCGTATACTGATTTACATTAAAATGTGAAACTCATACTGTATTATATAGATGTGTTACACACAGAGTGATCTATTTTAAGCACATTTTTATTGTATGGTTAGTGATTATGGCTCACAGCCAATACAAACCCAAAGATCCGTGTTTTAAGACCAATTGGTACATTTGGCAGTGTGCCAAGTCCTGCTGGAAAATGAAATCTGCATCTCCGTAAAAAAAACATCAGCAGAGGGAAGCATGAAGTGCTGTAAGGTTTTGCAGGAAAACGCTGCACTGACTTTTCTGGACTTATAAGGATGTAACACAGTGGATCAACACCAGCAGATGACAGACATGTCTCTCCAAACCAAAGTTACAACATTCCAATATTACCCATGTATTGCTCTGCATTGGCTTACACTATGTAGCACCCAAACTGAAAAAAGTGATGAGCAAAATTTACTTTAAAAAAGTTTTGCAACTTCCTGCGTTTGCTTTTTTTTTAAGTAAATTTAATTTCAGATAAATTTAAGTAACTTCAACTCGGTTTTAAGACTTAAATGTTACACAGAGTAAATAAGTGAACTGAACTTCAGTCAATCCTTTCTTTTAGTAAACTTTACTTAATTTCTGCATACAATATTACCTAATTACAAATATTTGAATGTAAATATTTTTAGTTAAAACAGACATATTACACTGTCTCAACACATGGATGGCATGCAATATATTCTTTATAGTATACTAAAAATTATGTACTACATGCCATCCATGTGTCGAGACAGTGAGACTTGGTCTGTTTACAAAATAAATCTTTGGGATTATGCAAATATTTGAATGTGTGTTTTAACTAAAAATATTTGAATTTCAGGAATTATAATATAGTATGTATCATAAATTATTTTAGTAATATTGTATAAATTAAGTAATTGTAATTAGGTAATATTGAATGCAGAAATTAAGTAAATTGATTGATTCAGCAAAAATAAATGAAGTAAAGTTTACTAAAAGAAAGGATTGACTGAAGTTCAGTTCACTTATTTACTCTGTGTAAAATTTAAGTCTTGAAACAGAGTTAAAGTTACTTAAATTTATCTGAAATTAAATTTACTGAAAAAAAAGTAAATGCAGAAAAGTTGTAAAACTTTTTTTTCCAAAGTAAATTTTACTTTATTTTACTATCATTTTTTTTTCAGTGCATGGACAAATGTCCTGTTGTCATAAATCTCTTTTTATTTCTTTCTTTCACGTTTGTCCTTCCTCAGAGGAAGGACACGCTGCGTTTTGATGCCTCTCCTTCTGAAAAAAAAGCTGAGCTAGTGTCTTCTCTATCAAACAACCGGGCTTATAGGACCCGAGAGAGAGCAGGCTGTAGGCCTGGGTCTCTGCGGGCTAAAATGAAATCTGAGCAGTAGAGTTGCGGGGTTAAGAAGCGAGTGGTCCGGGTGAAGAGAAATCATTAGGATCCTGGGGGACGGGGTCGAGGGAAGGCAGCGCCCGGGGGAGAGGGGGATCGGAAGGGCCGGAGCGCCGTAGGAGGAACGGGTCACTTCTTACAGTAAAGAAACCTCCTCCCGCATTGATCCATGTACACACAAACACACACTCGCACCAACACACACACTCACACAAACACACACTCGCCTCGCACCATCCAGTCAAACGACAACAGGACCAAGGAGAGTCCAGGGTCAGCTCGACTTGACAGATGTCTCACGCACTTTTTTTTTTCTCGCTCTCAGAGAAAAACACACACTCACACACTCTCAAAAATTCAAATATGTAGTCATGAAACACTGTATTTGTATTCAAGCATTACATAAAAATTTTCATGTTTTGTAATTGTAACAGAAATTATTTAAAAAAACTGCAACACAAAGACAGACCAATCAGGATGTAAATCTCAAATCACAGAGGGTACCACTTTAAAATAAGACTACCTTTATAAAGGGTTTATAAATGGTTTATAAAGGAAATTATTAATGATTATTAATTAGGCTGCAAATACTTTAAAACTCATTAATAAGCAGTTAATAAATAAACAGCCAGTGTTGGGCACGTTACTTTGAAAAAGCAATTAGTTATAGTTACTAGGTACTGCTCCAAAAAAGTTACTCCACTATAAAAGTAACTAATTACCAGTAAAAGCTCCTCCCATCCTCACAGCTTGATGCTGAGCCCATACTGCATTTATTTGTCCTAGCTCTAAGAGCTCTAAAGGTTAAAGTCGGATTCCAGTGAGTCACCCGCACTCGAGTAGCTGGGATTTCATGCTGAAGTCAGTTAGGCATCTCTCTTTCTGGGCTTATTCACTCGCTGCCGAGTCATAAACCCACAGTGCCATCATTCAGGTCTTTCTGGTGCAGAGGTGCTCCACTTAAAAAAAGCATCTTCTTCTCTTTTGCGCATGAGTCAGCTGGCATAGGTGTTTTCTGACCATGTCACTGATATAATCAATGTTCTTCACCTCCAAATGCAGCCGTTTTAATGGTGATGTCAGATAGACTTTTCTAGATATCTAAGAATTGTTCCATTTACATTTGCATTTACATTGAATTGCATTTAGCTGATGTTCCTATCTAAAGTGACTTACAAGGAAATCCCTAATACAGAGATGTGCTGAGGTAGAGGTTGTGTTAGGTGTCTTGAAGACTTTTCTAGATGTCTAAGGTTTGGTCCAACAGGACAATGCTCGTCCACGTAGTGTTATCATCTCAAGAGCTATCGTCTTGAAGATGCAGATACTATGCCATGAAAAGACCCATCACCAGACCTATCTCTGATTAGATAAACTACCAGGGAATCATACAATGTAGATCCTACATAATGACAGATACCATGGTACCATTGAAAGCAGATGACCGATGTTCTTTACTTTAAATTCCAGTGGTTTCAATGTTAAGGTCAGATAGACTTTTGTAGACTTCTAAGTTTTGGTTCAACAGGACAATGCTCATCCACATACTGCTGTTATCTCAAGAGCTTGTCTGGAAGATGCAGATACTATGCCATTGAAAGACCGATCTTTGATTGGATAAACTATCAAATAAGCACACAATGTAGTGTCATGTTCTTTCATGACAGATATACCATGGTACCATAGGAAGCAGATAACCAATGTTCTTCACTTCCAAATGCAATGTTGAGGTCAGATAGACTTTTTTAGATGTATAAGGTTTGGTCCAACACGACAATGCTCGTCCACATACTGCTGTCATCACAAGGGCTTGTCTGGAAGATGCAGATACTATGCCATGGGAAGAGCCATCACCAGACCTGATTGGATAAACTATCAGGGAATCATGCAATGTAGGTCCTACATAAAGACAGATATACCATGGTACCACTGAAAGTAGATGACCAATGTTCTTTACTTTAAATTCCAGTGGTTTCAATGTTGAGGTCAGGTAGACTTTTGTAGATGTCTAAGGTTTGGTCCAACATGACAATGCTCGTCCACATACTGCTGTCATCTCAAGAGCTTGTCTGGAAGATGCAGATACTATGCAATGGAAGACCCATTGCCAGATCTATCTCTGATAGGATAAACTATCAGGGAATCATACAATGTAGATCCTACATAATGACAGATATACCATGGTACCATTGAAAGCAGATGACCAATGTTCTTTACTTTAAATTCCAGTGGTTTCAATGTTGAGGTCAGACTTTTCTAGATGTCTAAGGATTCTGTTTTTCAAAGTTTTTTGGTTAACAAAATTTTTCAGAGACGAAGATTTTTCGGTTCTCAAAATTTTTCGAAAACAAAGTTTTTTCAGTTCCCAAAAAGTTATTTGGTTAACAACATTGTTTGGAGACAAAGTTTTCTCTGTTCTCAAAATTATTCAGAGACGAAGTTTTTTTGGTTAACAAATTCTCGTCCACATACTGCTGTCATCTCAAGGGCTTGTCTTGCAGATGCGGATACTATGCCATGGAAACACCCATTGCCAGACCTATCTCTGATTGGATGCACTATCCAGCATGCATACTGTGCCTGTCATACTTAATGGAAGTGTACTATGGTACCATCAGATGCAGATAACCAAAGTTCTTTACTACTAAGTTCCTGTAGTTTCAGCGGTTAAAGTCAGATAGACTTTTCTAGACCTCTAAGAGGGTGGTCTTCTTCACCTTGACCTGGCTTCCAAACCAATTACAAACAGCCCCAATCTCCCTATCCATCTCCATGTCTACTTGTCAGCATTGCTGGTAGCGGCCACGCAGAATTCAGAGCATGTAGTACAGCAATTCGTCACCATTACATATTCCTCCATAAGTTTACAGCCAACACACACACGATAGTGTCTTAACCTCAAACCATGGTAGCAATCTGGGGCCCAGCATGGGAGCTGTGGTTATTTCAGTTACTTCAGAGGTCTGGGGAGGGCCGGAGGGAGGGCCTGGTGCTGATAACGGGGTGTGTTAGCGATCGCAGGGAGTGTATGTGGGTTATGCATCTACCTGCAACGCTGCAAAGTTGACAGGCAAATAACTTATAGCCCCCAACAAACAATAGGCCCCTAAAATTGGGTAATACTTAAATGTCTCCCATGCTGTTGCCCTTTTTATATGCAGTATGGATGTGTGTGTGTGTGTGTGTGTGTGTGTGTGAGACATTGTTTTATTTAGAGCTCAGCTCTGAGCTGGTAATGATAAGCGCAGCTGCAGATTACAAAATAAATCAAATTACGCTCTTTAAGAGAAAGAGACGGAACCAAGGCAGCGGACCAAGGAGTGTAATGGAGTGTGGGTGTGCTGTGCTGTGTGGACGAGTGTGTGTGTGTGTGTGTGTGTGTGGTGTGTTTGATACCCTATAAATAGAAATTCTGTTTTTCCCAGACTTTCTTTTCATTTTGTGCTTGGCATACAATTTCACCATTAGCCAATCTGGCAACTTTGGATGCCATCATTTGTGGTTTTCATTTTTTCTCACTTGGCTCTCTCTCTCTCTCTCTCTCTCTCTCTCTCCCTTCCTTTCTCTCCCTCTCTTTGTTGCTCTTCTTCTCTTTCCATCTTTATCTATATCTGTCTCCTTATCTCCTCTCTCTCTCTTTATTTATATTTGTCTATATATTTCTGTTTCTCACTTTTTCTTTCTTTAAGTTCCTGATTCTTTCCCTCTTTGTTTCTCTCTCTCCTTCTCTCTTGCTCTATATCTCTCTCCTTTTCTATTTGTCTATGTCTCTCTCTTTATCTCTCTCACTCACTTTTTCTTTATCTCTCCCTCTCTTTCTCTATGTGTCTCTTTATTGCTCTCCTTCTCTTTCTCTCTTTATTCAAATCTGTCTCTTTATCTCCTCTCTCTCTCTCTTTATTTATATTTGTCTATATATTTCTCTTTCTCACATTTTCTTTCTTTAAGTTCCAGTTTCTTTCTCTCTTTGTTTCTCTCTCTCCTTCTCTCTTGCTCTATATCTCTATCCTTTTCTGTTTGTCTATATCTCTCTTTATCTCTCTCACTCACACTTTTTTTTATCTCTCCCTCTCTTTTTCCATCTTTTTCACTCTCTTTATCAGTCTTTCCCTATCTCTCACCCTTTCCCTCTCTTTATCTCTCTCACTCTCACTTTTTTATCTCTCCCTCTCTTCTTCCATCTTTTTCACTCTCTTTATCAGTCTTTTCCTATCTCTCACTCTTTCCCTTTCTTTATGTCTTTCTCACTTTGTCTTTATATTACAGTAATGTTTCTTTCTCTCTCTTTCCTGTTTTGCTTGATCTTTGTCTCTTTTCCCACTCTCTCAATGTTTTATCTTTCTTTTCTTTCTCTCTTTTCTTTTCCTTGTTTCTCTCTCTCTTTTTCTGTCACTTTCTCTCTGTTTCACTGTCTTTTTGATCTCTTTTTCCCTCACCTTATCTCTATCAATTTTTTTTATCTTTTTGTTACTTCTGCTCTCTCTTTCTCTCGGTTTACATAATTATTTCTCTCTCACTCTCTCCTTGTTTCACTTTTTCTTTATCTCTTTTTTCACAGGCTCTTTCCATCTCTTTATCTCTCTCTCTTTCTCACATTTTCTTTAGCTTTCTATTTCTTTCTCTCTGTTTCTCTCCCTCTCAGTTTTTCTTTCTTACTCTCTCCCTGTTATTTCTCTCACTTTTTCTTTATCTCTTTGTGTTTATTTATTTTTCTCTGTTTCGCTGTTTATCTCTGTCTGCATTTCTTTCTCTCTCTCTTTCTCTCTGTTTGTCTTTCTCTCTCTCTGTCACTCGCTTCCTGTTTTGCTTTCTTTTTATCTCTGTTTCCTGGTCTCTTACCATCTTTTTATCTCTCATTTTTTCTATATCACTCTTTATTTGTTTTACTCTCTTTGTCTCTTTTTCTCTCAGTTTCTTTCCAGCTCTTATTCTCTCTTTCACTTTTTCTTTATCCTTCTGTCTCTCTCTCTTTCCCTGTTTCTTTTTCTCTTTCTCTCCGTCTGTCTCTCTTTTTCTGTTTCACTCTCTCTTTATCTCTTTTTCCCGCTCTTTATCTCTCTCACATTTCTTTATATTTCTGTTTTCTTTCTCAATCTCTCCATACTTTGTGATATTTGTCCGGTATGAATCTGTCCTGTGTTTAGTTTTTACAGCCAGACGGTAACAATGGTGGATTGGTTTTAGTCAATTATGAATGTATAAACACTTTATATAGTATTAATAAGCAAGGTAAAGCAATTCCTGTGGAGTGACTTGTGTCCAGTATGAATCCACAGTATATATTTTTTGCATTTTGAGAGTTAAAATCAGTAAGAATTTCACTTATTTAAATCTGAATTTGTTGTGAGCTCAGTTTCAGATGATGTAATCCGGATTCTACGCTTCAATGCGTTTCTAATGGCATGAATATTTATCCTCTTATCTACATCCTCCCCATCACAAGAAACTGATTCATACTGGCTTACCCAAATGTCTGTTAGCCTAAACGGATGTCATGAATAACAGCACGAGAAGCTCAGTGCATAATTTATGCGGTTTGTAGGACATGAAGTGAACAAACATCCAAACACAGCCTCGAAACAGAATGAGGAATGTTCTGATAGTGGCAGTTCTGATTTTAATCGGTACGCGGCGTTCTGCTGATGAAATCTGCACCGCTAATCTATCGGCTCGGTGATGAGAGAGGCTAAGCTGGGCCTGCCGCTGCGTTATAACCCGAGGCGAGAAACGCTCTCTCGCTGAGTTTTAAATAATTCATAGTCTTACAGCAGTTTCTTATTATTGTCATTGTGATGCTTATTTATTTATTTGTTTGTTTATATCATTATTGCAACTTTTATATATTTATTTTCGAGGCGGGACACTCTCCACTGAAGTAGCCTTAAGCTACAATTAGTTTTTTAACCAACACACAGCGAGCGAGAGAGCGAGAGAGCAAGTGAGCGAGAGCACGAGAGAGAGTCTCACTCAGAAACACAATCCTAACTCACTATTAAGAATTTTATTAAGAAACACAAATGCATGTATTAAGTGTGGAAAATGTATTTACCTTATGTTTTTTGCACTATAAGACGCACTGGATTAAAAGGCGCACTATCGATAAATCTCTATTTTCTGGTCTTTTTTCCTACATAAGGTTTATAGGATTATAAGGCGCATTATGCAACACTAGTAAGGAACAGGGGTGTCGTCATGTTTTCCTTCTAAGTCAGCAGCTCTCACCACTTTCCACTGAAAACTCTTTATTTGTGGGAGTAAACTGTTTTCGTTTACTTACAGTAAGCTTAGATTTCCAGATTTACACTAAGGCTGGGTGCAGCAGCATTAGCATTAGCAGCTAATGCTAGCACTAGCCGGTTAGTGGCTAATCCTGCCTGACAGCGCTACACTGAGGAACCCTGAGTGCAATACAGTCCAATACACTCACCTCTAAATGGTGAAAGAGCTAGCGCTTAACTCAGTTAAGCAAGTAATGGTAATCATCACTGTTGTGCAATATATATATATATATATATATATATATATATATATATATATATACAGGGGTTGGACAATTAAACTGAAACACCTGTCATTTTAGTGTGGGAGGTTTCATGGCTAAATTGGATCAGCCTGGTGGTCAATCTTCATTAATTGCACATTATTGCACCAGTAAGAGCAGAGTGTGAAGGTTCAATTAGCAGGGTAAGAGCACAGTTCTGCTCAAAATATTGCAATGCACACAACATTATGGGTGACATACCAGAGTTCAAAAGAGGACAAATTGTTGGTGCACGTCTTGCTGGCGCCTCTGTGACCAAGACAGCAAGTCTTTGTGATGCATCAAGAGCCACGGTATCCAGGGTAATATCAGCATACCACCAAGAAGGACCAACCACATCCAACAGGATTAACTGTGGACGCTGTAAGAGGTCCACATTGTATTGTTTGGATTGTATCCAAAAAACATAAAACCACGGCAGAATTCAATGTGCACCTCAACTCTCCTGTTTCCACCAGAACTGTCTGTCAGGACAATAAATTATTGTATATATATATATATATATATATATATATATATATATATATCCCAGTCATTTTCACATAACATCTCTTTAGCTGTTCTCGTTCTCTCTTTTTCTTCTCTTTTCTCATTAAAAAGTTCAACTTGCTGTAGTAAGTCTCTGCAGTGCAGATCTACAGTAAGCCTATAGGGAAGTCTATTCCTGTAGCTCAGCCGAAGGCCTTTAATAAAAGCATCGCTCATTATTTCTGTATCGCAGTAAAGGTGACGGCAGGTTTGTGGCCTGTTAAACTGGGTTAATTACAATGTAGTTAGTGTTAATCGCGACAGGCTCTCTCTGGACAGTACGCTGAATTGGCCGACAACGAAATATGTGTCATGTGACTCCACAGCTGCTGATGGACTGACCCCGAAGGCGATGGCCAGCATATCTATGTCTATATTTATATAGACACTACTATTATTACTATTGCCTTTTTGGGCTTTCCTTCTTTCCTTGGCTCTCAATAAATAGCCTAAATTCTTTATGGCTTGGTTTCCAGAAGATGCTGAAGACTTATTATCATGTTAAGAAATCAAGTTTAAGTCAACTCATGCTTGGAGACATGGTGCATCATCATACTGGAAGTACTAAAGCTGTAAGAAGATACAATGAAATGTGGTCATGAAGGGATGCACATGGTCAGCAATTTTACTCAAAAAAAGGTCTGGCGTTCAAGTGATAACTGATTGGTGTTAATGAGCTCAAAGTGTGCCCACATCATTATAACACCACCAAAAGCCTGGACTGTTAGATCCATGCAAGTTAGCAAGTTAGATCAATGGTTGGATTTGTGCTGTTGGACCCTAGCATCCATGAGCTTCAACAGAAATCAAAATTCACCAGACCAGGCTTTGGTTTTCCAGATTTTGTCAACCCACTGCAGCCTTAGATTTCAGTTTGTAGATGACAAAAGAAGAAAATGATGGACTAATGTCCTTTGATATGGCACTGAAAGGTCTTGTGGTACGAAGGCAATACAATGAAGGGAGGGTGATGGAACATGTACGGTTTGAAAAGCCAAGTTGTTCCAAGTTCAGCTCAGATCTCAATCCAATCCAGAATCTATAGAAGTTCTGAAGAAACAAGACCAACCTGTGGTGGTACTGTACATACTGTACATATCCTGCTTGGTAGGTTATTCTACTCCCTTACAATAAATAATCGTGTGAGTTAAATTCTAAACTAACTAGGACTATTCACCTTATTAAAAATTTGAAGAGAGCAATTCCAGATCCTGCCGACTACGCCAATTTTTGAAAAATTGGGTTATATTAAGGAGAAGTTTTCTTTTGGTGGAGAGTTGGAGTGGTTTTGGTGACATATGGTGAACCAGTTGTGGATTAGGCTGATGGAGAGGTTCTTTATAAAACCAAAAATTATTATTGTCTTAAAGGGGCATTGCTCAAAGAATCCTTTTATCTTTTATTATGACTTTTGTTGTTAAGATTATATATCTTTGGGACGCCGAGTGGTCCAGTGTTGCAAAGCTCTGCCACTATGACCAGGAGATCTCTGGTTTGAATCCCGGTCATGCAGCTTGCCATCAGCTTCCAGAGCACAGAGAGAGCGCAATTGACCTTGCTCTCTCTGGGTGAATAGTTGGCGCTCTTTCCCCTCATCACACATAGGGTGATGTCGGTCAGAACAAGGCATCTGTGAGCTGATGTATCGCAACCAAGTCGCTGCGCTTTCCTCCAAATTCACATGTGTCGGAGGAGACATGTTCTAGTCTTCACCCTCCTCTTGTTGGGAGAAAATTAGAAATTAAAAATTATATTTCAAAAGAAGGCTGTATGTCTTTCATGATTTCGTGATTAAAACTAAAAGAAACTGAGGAACAAGTAAGTGTGTGTAAATGTGTGTTCGGATGGGTAGGTGGGGTTAATTGTGTGATTGTGTGGTTGTGTGTATTCTTGCCTCAGCAGCGCACCACCGCATCCCATCCATCAGAGGTGTTAGCCTCCAGGGTAAACTCATTTAGCTCCTCTGGGACGCTACTGCAACAAGCACCAGTCCGCACTGCAAATATCACCAGTTCATAGTATCATATATTTCTGTTTCCTGGTGTAGAGCCATCCCCTCCAGGCCCAGAATCGGTGAAACCACATCACAATATATATATGTGTGTGTGTGTGTGTGTGTGTGTATGTGTGTGTGTTCGTAAGGTGTCATGCTCTCTACCAGTGCCATCAGCAACTGCATGAAACCCTTTTATTTGTTACACGGCGCCTCGGTTTCAATGTTTTCGTAGCTCGGGGGGAGTTATCCAATCATTTATGTTCACTTACACAGTAAACGAAGTATATTTACGTCTCCTCGCCTTTTCTTTTTAATTTAACTTGTTTTCGCCGAAGGTGCTGATCGTTTATTTGCATGCCGTGCGCTACGACTGCTACTCATGAAAAAAACAGGAAGAAAAGCTCAAGAGGAGGGAATGTAGGAACTTCGCTCTGTAATGATTCAAACTCCAAAGACTTGTTTTAACTTCCTTTACATTTGGAAAGGAATACGTCCATTCTTAATGTAGAACTGTACTTTACATTGGCATGAACTGCCCTCTAGTGAATGTATTAAGCAATATAGGGACATTTAGGGCTCTATTTTAGCTATCTATAATACACCGGTCAAAACGCCTTGCCATCAGCTGCCGGAGCCCCTAGAGAGCACAGTTGGCTTTGCTCTCTCTGGGTGGGTACAGTAGATGAAGCTCTTTCCCCTCATCACTCCTAGGGTGATGTCGATCACCCAGCACAAGGCTGCATCTGTGAGCTGATGTATAGGAACCGAGTCTTTCCTCCACTTTCCTCCAAATGCGCTGTGATGCTACTCGCAAATGCTACATCAGCAGTAGTTTAAAAAGAGGTGGAGTCTGACTTCACATATATCGGAGGAGGCATGTGCTAGTTTCCTTCATTGTTGTTGCCCTTTCTACGTATGTGTTATAACGGATTATTAATGATTATTAAGGCATTTACAACCTAATTAGTAACCATTAATAAACTAATTGTAAACCATTTATAAACCCTTTATAAAGGTAGTCTTATTTTAAAGTGGTGCCAAAGTTTTAAATGATTTAGTGAGCTAAGTTTTAGTGTTTCCTGTAAACGTCCTCTGAATAAATAAAAATAAATAAATAAAGAAAGAATAAATAAAGAAAAGCTGTTTTATGAAAGTGAAAGTGGGCAGCTCTCTTTTATTCTTCTTTCATTTCTCCTTCACTCCCTCCCTCCCTCACTTACACACACACACACACACACCCTCACACACATGCTCACGCACTCACACTCTCACAAACATAGAATCATGCTAATTAGGGAGAGAACAAAGGCACGCTCTCTCTGATCTTCTACAGTAGACTGCTGACGATCAGCCCTTTTAGTGGCATAATTAACTTTTTCCAGTTATTCCAGCAGAAAATAACTCCTATTGAACTTTTCCCGTGACTTTTCCGCAATGTCAGGCTCCTGCGCCGGGCCGGGGGAAGACGCGCAGCTTCAGGTGCCTCGCCGGGGAGGAGGACGAGTTACGGCTGCTATAATCTAGAGCTACGACCTCAGAAATATATAATATAATAATAATATAACCAGCTAAAAAAATCTCACTCATGTTTGATTATTATGGGTTAATTGTGTTTGAATTAGAGCTAATCTGCATGTAAGGGCGAGGCTTGCCAAATATAACATTGAAATCTGATACACACACACACTCACTGGATCGTTTTTAGACTAGTGGGCTTTTAAAGCACGTGGACTCATCTGTAAAATACACAAAAAAATATATATATATATATTTATTGTATTTATTTTTTAAATAATTTCCTATTTCTACAGTATCATCTAACCTATTTCTACATTGTTTAATACCTTTAAAAAAACAAAAAAATATTTGGTATTACTTTATAATTACTTTTTTAATTAACATACTAATAATTAATAATTAAGATTACTTAATCTATAATAATGATACACTCGATATTTGTACTATAATGTGTAATATTGGCACTGCAGTGCGGTGATGTGCGGTAGATCATCAGCACAGCAGTGGCAATATTACAAGTTATAGCCCAAAAACCTTGAGTTGCTCTGTTTGGTTTGTATTTGGTTTGTAAGCGCTGCATCGTTGTTAGGTTACCTGTATGTGGCGGAGTAATACATAAAGAGCTTCGGTTACAGTTACGGTGCATTACCGGCTGATAACGGCACTCGTAGAATGCCTCTCAGCCAATCAGATTGCTGGATGAAGTTCCGATATATGTTTGCCTTTGTACATTGTAAAAACTGTCTGTGAAAATGTGAATATTTTCTACAATAATTTCCTAAAATTTGCGAGATTTTTTTTTAAGTCTCTGTTGTCTGGATAAGGTTTTCTACATGATTTTGGAACATTATTGTGACACTATAATTTTATTTTAATTACTATAATTACTATAATATATATACACTATAATTTTATCATACAATACTTTTTCTACAAGGACTAGACAAGCATAATGTGATTTTTTGTAGTTTTCTTCACATTGTTTCACAACTGTCTAATAAATAAACTAATAGAAATACATTGAAATGACCTAGAAAATTTACATTGACTTCCACTTAAATTTAAGATATATTATCACTTGTAAAATTAAAAATAAAATTAGAAATACAATTATTTTTTGGCATTTAAGCTACGATAGCTCCTCTGTTGTAACAGAATCGTGTGTACGAGCACCAGTCTCTAATGCATCAAGCCGATAAATCAAAGTCCTGTCATTAATCCAGGCTGAAACCGAGTCATTACAGAATCTATTTGGTCTAAACGGACTGAAGATGTAGCTGCTGTGTTGATATGCAGGCCACATTCTTCACGCTAGACATGACAAATGATGCTGAAGGCTGTCAGTGTGGTTCAGCTCCGCCACACCTGCCTCATCAGAGCTTCCAGTGATTTTATTCTAAGTGTATGAAATTCTTCAGCCAAAGGAGAAATAACCTGATGTAATACTTGATGTGAAACTAAAGAAGCGTGTCAAGAATAAGACTTTTATAAAAAGGGCTTTTCTGCAGTACTGGAAAAAAAAAAGTTCCGCCAGGAGACTCTAGAGGCGAGCATAGAAAAAAAAAAGAAATTTTAATGTAGACAAAAAAAAAAATCATTACAATTTGATCAGAAATAATATGAAGTAAAGTTTTGAAGATTTGAAGTAAAAGTTTTTGGGGTAGGCCCCGTAATCGGCCCAGGTCTTGTAGCTCCTGGACCCTTGAAGCCAAACAACTCAGACAACTGGACTGAACTAACCTGGAATTGGTGGGAAGGATGTAGAGAAAACATGAGTTGTTCGCTTCTGAAAGCAGAAAGTTTCATTTTCAGTAAACTGAAAATCAACAAAAATGGAGATATTTGTTTTTCATATGTAAAATCATCGTGGCTTAAGCCGATTTTTTTTTTTTAAATGCTTAAGTTTGAATAGAGAAAATATAAAAAGATCTTATTCCAAGTAATTTTTGGAGCATTTCTACTATTCCATTTATTTATGTCAGTCCTGACACTCTATTGTCAGACTCTGGATTCACACAACAAAGACTCCAATTCCCAGAATGCACTCACACCAGACACTCCTGACTCGGATAATCACGTGGCGCTATGGAGTTCATGCTCTCCCAGCTTCTGATTGTGCACACCTGGTCTGTTTAGTATAAATACCCCTCTTTGTATTGAATCTAGTTTTCTAGCTCTTCTACAATGCATTTTTTTTTTGCCTTCGTTACCGACACTTTTTGTATTTTTGACTACTCTCTTGCATAGCCATCTGTAACTTTTGTATATTTTGTATATTAATTACTCTTTTTCCTTGCCTTTTTACTGCTGGATTATCCGTTCATGACCCTGTTTTGCCTATCTCACTCTGGTATGTTGTTTACTTTTGCTAACCCTGTCTGTCCTTGATTTAGACAGTGTGACAATTATGATTTTTTTAAACCAAATTTTTAAGTATATTTCTAAGATTTGTGTAATGCACAGTTATAAATACAGATTATCACAGATACATATGTGTTTTCTTAAACGGTGGGTTTTTCTTTAACTTGAGTACATTACAAGAATGGCAGTTATCAGAATTTGCTGCAGTTATCCTGCTGATTGGGTGTGGTTTGTGAACAGTGGAGTGTAAAGATGCCATTATTTGAGGGTGCATTTGTGTCTATGTTACCTTCTGGCTCTCTGGCTGCTTTTAGTTGGCCTTTTATAGTCAGACTTGCAGGAGTCAGTTTTTTTACACTATGATAATCTGTTTTTAAAAATCTCAGTTCTCTATTAATCCAATCAAATCCAATCCAATCCAATCAAAAATCCTTTACCATGTTCCAGGTTAATGGCCCTGGTATACAGGGGTTGGACAATGAAACTGAAACACCTGTCATTTTAGTGTGGGAGGATCCATGGCTAAACTGGAGCAGCCTGGTGGCCAATCTTCATTAATTGCACATTATTGCACCAGTAAGAGCAGAGTGTGAAGGTTCAATTAGCAGGGTGAGGGCTCATATCAGTTTTACTCAAAATATTGCAATGCACACAACATTATGGGTGACATACCAGAGTTCAAAAGAGGACAAATTGTTGGTGCACGTCTTGCTGGCGCATCTGTGACCAAGACAGCAAGTCTTTGTGATCAAGTATCAAGAGCCACGGTATCCAGGGTAATGTCAGCACACCACCAAGAAGGACCAACCACATCCAACAGGATTAACTGTGGACGCTGTAAGAGGAAGCTGTCTGAAAGGGATGTTCGGATGCTAACCCGGATTGTATTCAAAATCACGGCAGAATTCAATGTGCACCTCAACTCTCCTGTTTCCACCAGAACTGTCCGTGACCACAATAAATTATTGTGGTCTAAAACCAGGTGTTTCAGTTTCATGGTTCAACCCCTGTAGTTTTCTTTAAATGTAGAAGTGTAATAGTCTTTGCCTTCGCCTTACTTCTAGCTGACCGCTCGGTGCTCCTGGTGATCTTAAATCCTACGTCCAGTAGCTGGAAAAAAAAGCTTATGCTTATGAAACAGGAGGTCATGGACTTGTCCTGCTTCTGCCACTTCACCCTTGAGAAGTTTATTTAACCGCTGGACTCCTGAGAAAAGCTGCCACTGCTTTCAGCTGGCGTTTCCAAATATTGGGCGTTTTAGCACTTTCCTGCTCTAACACCTTGGGTTTGATCTCCTGGCGGGATTGGTAAATACAGAAGCTGTGGATTTGAGTGAGGTGTGCTGGGAGCTGGGAATTCAGCGCTGGCTGAACTGAAGGACTTAAGTAAGACTAATTAATAAAAAAATCAGAGCTTCTGCTTTTAGCTTTAGACCTTCTAAACCAAGAGCTACAGTATCTCATTAATTTGAGAAAGTAAGTCATTATTTTGAGATACTATCTCAATATTTTTATTCATTTTTATTCATTATTCTGAGATACTAAGTCATTATTTTGCGTAATCCATTTTTTCAGATTCTAACTAATTATTTTATGAAAGTAAGTCATTATCTCGAGATACTATCTCAAAATTTTGAGATAGTAAATAATTATTTTGAGATACTATAATGTGATTATTTTTACAGGTACTATCTCATTATTTTGTGATAATAAGTCATTATTTTGAGATACTACCTCATTATTTTGAGATATTAAGTCATTATTTTGAGATACTATCTCATTATTTTCAGACACTATTTTCAGGATACTAAGTTATTATTTTTAGATACTAAGTCATTATTTTGTGATAGCAAGTCATTATTTTGTGATACCATCTCATTATTTTGAAAGATTTTTTTTTTTCCAAAAGCAAACACACTTGCTATCTCAAAATAATGACTTAGTATCTCAAAATAATGACTTGCTATCTCAAAATAAGGACTTAGTATCTCAAAATAATGACTTAGTATCTCAAAATAATCTCTTAGTATCTCAAAATAATGTCTTAGTATCTGAAAATAATGTCTTAGTATCTCAAAATAATGACTTTTAGCTGGTGGGAATGGGCTTTCATACAAATCCATTGGCAGTATGTGTGTGTGTGTGTGTGTCTATGTGTTTGAATGAAAACACAGCTCTCTCCTAAAACACACACACACACACACACACACACACACACACACACACAGGCGTATTCTGTGCTGGGCGGTTGATGTGTAACATTAATTTGTCATGATGTCAGTCAGCTCTCATCAGCTTTACACTCACACTCACTCCGGAGGGCAGCGCGAGAGCTGATGACATCACTCCTCACAGACCGGAAAAATAAACTTTCATCAAATTTTCAGTATTTTACTGACCTTTCCTGAGCTGCTGCACTGGACAAACACACAGGACCAGAACTGCCCTGAGTCATGCTGCTTTTAGAGATACCTAAGTCAGAGGAATCAGTGTGTATGTGTGTGTGTGTGTGTGTGTGTGTGTGTGTGTGTGTCCAGCACAGGAAAAGTATTTATAGGTATATGTTTGAATAAATTGTACATTGTTGTGGACAACATTTCTCCCAAATTCCAATTAAATATATTTTTATTTAGAACATTTATTTGCAGAAAATGAGAAATGGATGCATCTATAGGACAAATGGATGGTCAGACAATGCAAGATCAATACTGGTAAACAGCAGCAACAAGGAGATAACATACCAGGGTTTATAAACAGTGCAGAGGTCAAAACACAGCAAGGTAATATCGGAGGGCAGGCAAAAATCAAGGTCAGTAATACAAAAGCAAGGCCAAAGTGAGAAAGTAACATAGAAAGTGAAAAACAATGTGTTGTACGAGGATAAACCGTCAATACGTACTGTAGCTCCGACTGAGAGCAGCTCCATTTATAGGACTAAACAATGTGGCTAGTATTCAGGTGATCTACTTCCTGGAAGTGTCATGTGCTGTGTCATGCGATTGGGACTGGGTTTGATGTCAGTGTGTGGTGCATTCTGGGCAATGTAGTCCGGAGGCTGCAGATCGCAGGCAGAGCTGAGTGTGGGAAGAGCTGAGAGAGATAGGCGTGACAGAAAATGAAAGTTCGTATTCTTTTAGAAAGAACAATTGTACTAGTATCTCAAAATAATGTCTTAGTATCTCAAAATAATGTCTTGATATCTCAAAATAATAACTTAGTATCTAAAAAAAATAACTTAGTATCTCAAAATAATGTCTTAGTATCTCAAAATAAAGACTTAGTATCTGGGACTGGGTGTGATGTTGGTGTGTGGTGCATCCTGGGCAATGTAGTCCGGAGGCTGCAGATCGCAGGCAGAGCTGAGTTTGGGAAAGAGAGAATGAAAGTTCATATTCTTATAGAAACAACAATTCTAATGTGTGTAAGAATCAATATTTGGTAGAACAATCCCTGATATTTAAAATTACATGTTTCAAGCATTTTGACATGCTCTCCTCCACCAGTCTTACACACTGCTTTTGGTTAAGTTTATGCTACTCACTCCTGGTGCAAAAATTTAAGTAGATCAGTTGTGTTTGATGGTTTGTGATCATCCATCTTCATTTTCTGGTGATTATATTCCAAAGGAAAATGCATACACTGCATACAACAACAACGTTAATGATTATTAGCAAAATCTGAGAAACTGATCATTTTAAATGGCCTTTTCTCTGAAGCTGTCTACATTTTAAAGTGTCTCATTTTCTTGAGAAAAACTTCAAAAAACTGACGTTAACAAGTGGGTTCAACCAGAAGTACTGGATGGAGCACCATCATCCCAGAGAACAATTCTAATGCAGAAATTTACACTTGGTACATCTTTGAGCCACACAAGTTGCCTTCAAGTCTTAACAATGGGGGTGAGGAAGATAGTACTGGACTGACATGGTGTGTAGATAATAGATATAGACACAGAGACACAGGGAAAGTGTGTGTGTGTGTGTGTAGCCCCCAGTCTGTGTGTGCGCTGCTCTGTGTGGTGGTCTCAGAAAAGGGAGCGTGACAAAGATTCTCCAAATTGCCTCTAATCTCACTTTTAATGGTCAATTTAACCCACTGATCAAACAATTAGCTTTTATTAAGCTGAATGTCTGCAGTTACCGCAGGAGCAACAGGAGCACTGAACACACCCCCCAAACCCTCCAAACCCACCACACACACACACACACACACTCTATCTCTCTATTTACACACATCTCCCAACTTTTTCCATTCAGAATCCTGAATAGAATAGAAATACTTCTTATTGTTAAAGAAAAAGAAGAACAGCATAATAGCAGTCTGGAAATAAATGGATAGAGAGAGAGGGAGAGGGAAATACTGTAAAGTCACACTGACATAAAAAAGAAATTGAAGGAGTTGGAGAAAGAATATAAAGAGAATTAGAAGAAATAAAATGAGAGAGAGAAAGAAAAAGAAAGAGTGAGAGAAAAAGGTGGTAGAATAAAAAAAAAAAAAAACAGAGAGTAAAAGAGAGGCAGTAAATATGTGGAGGGAGAAAAAGCGCTGCCACCGTGATCAGAAGATCGCTTTGTCGAATCTTGGTCATGTAGTTTGGCATCAGCTGCCGGAGCCCCGAGAGAGCACAATTGGCCTTGCTCTCTCTGGGTGGGTACAGTAAATGGCGCTCTCTTTCCTCTCATCACGCCTAGGGTGATGTGGATCAGCACAGGGCTGCATCTGTGAGCTGATGTATCAGAACCTAGTCGCTGCACTTTCCTCCGAGATGATAGCGATTGTGATGATACTCGGCAGTTCGAAAAGAGGCGGAGTCTGACTTCACATGTGACAGAGGAGGCATCACCAGTGATGGGGGATATACAGCTGAGTGGCAGCTGAATGGGTGGGACAGTTGGCCACATAGCTAAAATGGGAGAAAATAGAAATTAAGTTGAAATAAATTTAAAAAGCAGAGAGACAATGACCAAGTGAAAGAGTGTGTAAGAGAGAAAGAGAGTAAGAGGAGGAGAAGAGGAGGAGATCACTAATTGAGGTATATGAGCAGATGGAAGTGCTTGTGACAGGACGTTGGGTTGGGTGGGATATGATACGAAGCTCAGGCCCGGAGTATTTTCACCAGAATCTTAATTTCCTCACCGTGAGCTCCGGCGCTGAGAGCATCACACAAAGCATGTAATCACGTTACATCTGTATCTGCTGGCAGACAGCTGCAGTGGAAGAGTGCTGCATATGCTCAGATCTTGCGAGAGGAAGGAGAAGTGTTTAATTAGATCTCCTTAACACGACGCAGCCGTCGCCGTATAGCTCCACGCCCGCATCCGGGTCCGCGCAGACGACAAAGCCTGGGATCTCTTTCAGCCTCATTTACTTTCTGATAACTGTCGTCTTTGTTACTATACATCTGGTGGAAAAGGAAACATCGTAAAAGTGGTGGAAGCTTTATCTCAAAGTATCTCAAAAATATACATTTTACACCTACAGGAACGTTCTTAACTCTCAATGGAAGTCAGTGTAAAAAGATTTTATTTCAAGGTCTTTTTAAAGCATTTCTATTGGTCCATTTAGTTGAAGAAAGAATATAAAGCGATAGAGAGAGAGAAATATTGTAAAGAGAGACAATAAAAACGAAAGGAAAGAGATAAAAATTGAAAGAGAGAATGGTAAAAAGTCAAAAGATTGAGAGAAAAAGCAACAAAGCACAAAGAAAAGAGTGACAAACTATTTAGTGAGGAAGAGAAAAAAAAGAAAAGGAAAAGAGAGAAAAAAGAGAAAATCTTTTTAAAGCATTTTAAAGCTATTGGTCCATTTAGTTGGAGAAAGAAAATAAAGTAAAAAGTAAAAGAGAGAGAGGGAGAGAGAGAGAGAGAGAGAGAGAGAGAGAGAGAGAGAGAAAGCAAAATTGTGGAGAGAGAAAAAAGTAAGGGAAAAAGACAATAAAAGAGAGAAAAGAGAGAAAAAATGAAAGACAGAAAGTTAGAATGGCAAACGATTGAGAGAGAAAGCAAAGGAGGGAAAGAGTGAACAAAGATATGTTTAGTGAGGAAGAGAAAGAAAAAGAGAAAGGAAGTGAGAGAAACAATGAAAAAGAGAAGGATGAAAGAAAGATATTTTATTTCATTTGTCTTTCTAAGCATTTATTTTAGTCAGTTTATCATGCATTTTTGAAACCATGTAAAGAACAACTGATTAAAAATACTTCAAAAGTGATAAAAGATCATTTAAAAATTGAGAATTGTGTAATTTTGTAAATTAAAGGTAATTATTTAATATTGTAATGACCATTCATTCCCATCACATTAAAAAAATGATGTTATATTACAAGTTGATTGAAGTTCCGGTCTAATTACATAGCTTATTACACAGTTATTATCATTCTCATAGATGTTGTAGGCAAACATATTGGGTCAAGATTTCATAAAGAATGGACCAATAGAAATGCTTAAAAGTTGTGTAATGTCGTGTGCATTAAAGTGATTTTCATAATGGATCATAATTAACCATATGCCTTTAGAAGATCCCTCTATGACATCAACATCATTTCATATTCCAACCAATCCCCTTGTACCCTGCCACCTTCAGGGTGGTCCTCCCTCAGAATTGCGTGGGTCCAGACCTGGGCCAATGACACGGCCTAAGACAGCAGGATTGTTGTCAATGGTCTGTCTGATGTTACACCAAAAAATCTTGAGGATTTCTATTCAAGCATTACATATAAAACTTTCATGATTAATAAGGAGTATTGATTCTGAAAAGGATAATTGGAATTGAAATAGAAAAACAATATACTTATATAACTTATATAACTTTTTTTAAAGCAGCTGGTTTGCTTAATTTTTTAAGTAATGGGGAATGAAAACTTGAGTTAGCATAAATTAAAACATCCAGTTATTACAACTAAAGGGGAAGTTGATTTATTTCTAAGGTAGCCCAGGGGGAATCACTACTACACACTGATGGTGAGTGTCTGTCAGAAACTGTTGGACACACCCAGTATGCAAATAGATTGTGACAGAAGCCAATGGAAAAGAAGCTGCTAAAGGCAACAGACTAAACTATTATAAGTTATTATAAGTTGGTTTAACCCAAAGATCTCAGTTTGAATGTACAGTATATGAGCCCACAAATGTTCAACTAACTCAAAATAGTTGAGTATTGTTTAGAAATATCCAATTTTAAATCTTAAAATTTGAGTTCAAACAACGTATGGGTTTTATAGTGTAGAGAGAAAACAGGCAGGCAGCTTCTCCAAGTGTCCTCTAGGAGATTTTAAAGCCCTCAAATTCTCAGAATGTAACGTTATTAAAAGTTATTTAACTCCCGTATACTGGACCAGGCATGTTAAAGGGGTTAACTTACAATTTTGTTTACTAACAATCAGACTATGGCATGATTGCCTCTCTCTCTTGAGTCTTCCTTGAAATAAGAAAATAGAAAAATAGAGCATTAAAAACAAGAAAAACTCACACAGATAACAGAGAAAGAAAAGAAACAGAGAGATACTGAAAGAAAAATAAGACGTGAATTTCCAGCCCAAGTACCGACCTAGCGGTAACCTCGGAATCGCACAATGAAAGGACTGTAATTTGTTGTCACAAAAGACACAATTACTCTCGCTCTTTCAGAGATTTGCATGTCAGGCTCGCACGCCGGCACTCTGTCTCCCACTTATGACCCTCTGGAACGTACAAATGACTCAAAATATTGTTATTATTATCATCAGCGTTCCCCGGAGGTGCGGCGGCGGCTGGTGTCTGCACAAAGACAGAGTGCGACCGCGATGGGCCGAGGAAAGCCGTTCTTGGTTCGCCGTTTCTTAAGCTAATCCAATTTTCCGCGGGCCGAGGGAAGGCTGAAACCCGGCCCAATATTATCTGCGGAGAGCAGAGTTTTCCTTCAACTTCAATTATGTTTCCCCTCCGTCGGAAATGTGTGGAATATTTTTTTCTTTCATCTTGTCCGGGGCCGCATTAGTTTATCGAGCGTGCGGATTATCCCCTCGACGCTTTCCAAAAGAGCATTATACGTCCCGAATGCAACTCCGGCCGAGGAACGGCTCTCAACTCCCTGCTCCTGCGTGTGGAGGTGGTTCTAATACATCGGCGCCTGTGGGACGCTGGGTTGTTACAAAGTGTAGAGAGAGAGAGAGAGAGAGAGAGGGCTCCTCACTCAGGGCGGACTGTTTCTTGTTGCTTCATATCTGTATGCAGGGAATTAGCCTTGCTGGCAGATGCGCTTCCTTTATGTGGAACTGGATGCGCCAGGAAAAGCAAGGCGAAGACCATAGAATTAAAGAAATATGGAGATAAGCAGCTTATCTTTCGCACTGGCGGATCTATTATGGTTGGATCTACGTGGAATAAACCAGGCCGTTGCTGGAACGCAGGGTAATGCAGGGATGGCGGGACGGGTTCCTACAGAACAGGACTAGGGAACTGGAAGGTCAAGTTGCAACTTGCATTGCTGTTTTTTTGCTGAACTGAACTAAGGAAGTTTTTGAAATAATCCTAAATCTTGCAACTGATCCCTGATAAAATGTGCAAGACTCGGAAGACCAGGGGTCAGAACACCCTCAACTCAGTGACCCTCAATTAAGAGCCAAATTTCTGAGTTTTTGAGTTGACCTGGACATGTTTTAGTAGGAAAACTAAACTAAACTATGCAAGACCAGGGAACCAGGGGCAGGAATCCCCTGGTGTAGAAACCCAACCCTCCAGTTACCATTTGTGCAGGTAAAGCAAGGTAAAGACAATAGAAATATGAAGATAAGCAGCTTATCTTTCGCACTGGCGGATCTATTATGGTTTGGATCTACGTGGAATAAACCAGGCTGTTGCTGGAACGCAGGAATAGCTGGACGGGTTCCTACAGAACAGTTCAAGTTCTTGCATTGCTGGTTTTCTTGCTGAACTAAACTAAGAAAGTTTTTGAAATGCCGAAATCTTGCAACTGATCCCTGCTAAAATGTGCAAGACTCGGAAGACCAGGGGTCAGAACACCTTCAACTTAGTGACCCTCAATTAAGAATCAAATTTTAGAGTTTTTGAGTTGACCTAGACATGTTTTAGAAGGAAAACTTACTAACCTAACTTTGCAAGACCAGGGAATCCAGGGGCAGGAATCCCCTGGTGTAGAAACTCAACCCTCCAGTTCCCATATGTGCAAGTAAAGCAAGGTAAAGACAACAGAAATATGAAGATAAGCAGCTTATCTTTTGCACTGGCGATTCTATTATGGTTGGATCTATGTGGAATAAACCAGGCCATTGCTGGAACGCAGGGTAATGCAGGAATGGCTGGACGGGTTCCTCCGGAACAGGACTAGGGAACTGGAGGGTCAAGTTCTTGCATTGCTGGTTTTCTTGCTGAACAGAACTTCCTTAGTTTTTGAAATGCCTAAATCTTGCAACTGATCCCTGATAAAATGTGCAAGACTCGGAAGACCAGGGGTCAGAACACCCTCAACTCAGTGACCCTCAATTAAGAGCCAAATTTCTGAGTTTTTGAGTTGACCTGGACATGTTTTAGTAGGAAAACTAAACTAAACTATACAAGACCAGGGAACCAGGGGCAGGAATCCCCTGATGTAGAAACCCAACCCTCCAGTTCCCATTTGTGCAGGTAAAGCAAGGTAAAGACAATAGAAATATGAAGATAAGCAGCTTATCTTTATCTTATCTAAAATGAAAGTAAGATTGAGATATTGAGATATCGAGATATATCGTAAAGAGTATGTCTAAAGACAGTGTGTGAATCCTCTACATCCCACATCCTGCCTTTGCTGTGATGTTTTTCCTGCTCTGCCGAAGTGTGAAAATGGTCTATTCATATAAATTAGCATTTTAGGCTGAGCCATTCCTTTTAGCATGGAGATGAATACACTTTGTTAAGCTTTTCTGCCAACCAAGCAGATCTATTTCATCTAGCAGTATGTGCAGCGGGGCTAGGCTAATGCAGTTAGCATGTAGGAGTGAGCGCGCTCTCGGCTCTCGGCTCGCAGCAGCCCCCTCATTAGAGTGTGAATATTCACAGGGCACAAACACTCAGCGGGGATCCGCGTGTATCATCAATGTGATGGATTATTGCTCCCCGTGTGAAGGAAAATAATTACACACGACGGTAATTAACAAATACCGAGCGCAATAAAACAGGGCCATGAGCTCATGGACGAGGAAGAAGATTTCGCTTTGAAAAGAACTGGAGAATTACTTTAGTTTAGTTTGTTTCCTCTTCCTTATTTTTTTTTACTTAATTAAGTCCCCTAATTTTAAAAGGCAGTTACAGGAGTAGGGAAGCAAGGATACCCGCCCAAAAATATCACTTTTTTGTTTTAAATCACTGTGTTTTTTGCATTAAATCCTTTAATTTTCCCAAAAATCGTCAGAAATATGAATTATAAATTTTATCAGTCAGCTTGTAAGGAGCTGCAAAGCCACTCCGCAGAAATACAGTGTTATGAAGGAAAGTTTAGTTCTCCAGCACCGAGACTCGAAAGTGGAGCAGTATTAGCATTAGCTGCTAACCATGCTAAGTGCAAGTTAGCTCTTTTGCTGTTCAGAGGTGATTATATCAGACTGTGGCCTGCTGCTAACCCTGGCTAGCACTGCTGGAGCAGCATTAGCATTATCCATTTCATAAATCAGCACTAAACAGTAAATAATCATGATTAAATCTATATCGTGATTCTAAATCATATTAAATTTGCATACAACATTAGCTGTTACTTCAGTGCATCAATGCCTCTAGAATTATGTTTTTCCAGCGCAGTGGCTTCAGTGGCCAAGCTTCTGTTTTATTGGTGGTTTATTTACTTGTTCATTGGCTGGTTCATGAAAGAATGAGGTCAGCTGACTACCTGAATATACTTAAAATAGAGCAGGTTATTCCATCAATGGATTTGATTTTTTCTTCACTGATGATTCCCACGGCCATATTCCAAGATAAGACAATGCCAGGATTCATGGAGCTGGAATTGTGAAAGAGTTCAGGGTTCAGGGAGCATGAGATCATCATTTTCACACATGGATTGAGAAAGAGTTCACCACAGAGTCCAGATCTTAACCTCATTGAGAATCTTTGGGATGTGCTGGATGGAGAAGAGAGGCTTTGTGCAGTGGTCAGACTCTACCATCATCAATGCTGCTGCAAGATCTTGGTGATCTTGACTTTAATAAATTAATGCAACACTGGATTGAAATAAATTATAATAAAAGTACCCAACTTGAACCCATACAGATTCTGTTCCTCTACCGAGAAATTTTCCCCAGTTCTCGGCCATTACTGAGGAGAGGGATGCCTGCATATGATGTGGTTTCTGAGAATTTCTTTTCGTGGTTACTGTCTTTTTTTAGCTCCTTCATTCGCTCTCCAAACAAATGCCTCTGTCTTAGTCGACTCAGGAGAGCACTGCAAGTGAAGTGCCTTAAGGAAGCTTGTAGCACCATAGCAGGGGTACTCTGCTCACCTTCAGCAGAGAAAGACTGTTCTCCAGTGACCGCTGGTGTGCGATACTTGAGTGACTTCCAACCGCGAGCGAGAGAACTCAGACTGACCTGTCTGACCTGTCTGTGGAGCTTAGAGACGAAACAAAGAAGAGGAAAGTGAGAGAGATAGGAAAGTCTAACTGAAGTTTCTCCTTTCCTGAGAAAGTGTTTAGTTACTTCGGTCAAACTCTATTTGGAAAATTTATTTGGAGGTCATTGATAATGTCTGCCATTGTTAGCAGCCTCAACTTTTATAGTTGAGTTAAACCAAAGAACACTTAAAGCCCTATTTTAGCAATCTATAGCTGAATTTAGGGCGTGTCTGTGTGTCTTTGGTATGGCGAGGGTCTAAAAAAATTAAAAATCTGCCTTGTGTGGCTCGAAACGAGCAAAAAGCATATACTAATTCTCTCATAATTAATCATGGGTGTGTTTTAGGTGTAACAAGAAATATACCATTCATTGTATCACTTGCCAATGTCTTTAAGAGCCAGGTGAGCTCTGACTTTGGCGCGTTGGTGTCTTAACAGTGTGGTGCTTTGTGCATCTTTGTCTAGTTTTTACAGTAAAATATAATTATCTTAAAGCAGGATTACAATCTAGTAGAGTTACCCTACAGTGGAGTTATACTTTAGTACACATATCCTACATTAGAGTTGCTCTAGAGGAAAGTTAATGTACAGTGTTGCTACTCTATAATATAGTTGTGCTGCAGTAGAGATAAAGGGGTTGGACAATGAAAGTGAAACACCTGTCATTTTATTGTGGGACTTTAGGTTTCATGGCTAAATTGGAGCAGCCTGGCGTTCAATCTTCATTAATTGCACATTATTGCACCAGTAAGAGCAGAGTGTGAAGGTTCAATTAGCAGGGTAAGAGCACAGTTTTGCTATAAAAAATACTGCAATGCACACAACATTATGGGTGACATCCAGGGTAATGTCAGCATACCACCAAGAAGGACCAACCACATCCAACAGGATTAACTGTGGATGCTGTAAGAGGAAGCTGTCTGAAAGGGATGTTCGGGTGCTAACCCGGATTGTATCCAAAAAACATAAAACCACGGCTGATCAAATCACGACAGAATTCAATGTGCTCAACTCTCCTGTTTCCACCAGAACTGTAAATTATTGTGGTCCAAAACCAGGTGTTTCAGTTTCATTGCCCAACCCCTAAATGTCTAAACAACAGTTTGTCTTGTCTGTGTATTGCTCTATTGTGCAATATGTCTCTCTCTCAGTTCTGTGAACACACACACACACACTGTTCCAGTTGCTGAGCAAAAGAGCACCAAGGTTAACGAGTGATAATCCAACTTCATTAATTAGCCCCGGATGCTACATTAAGCCTATGCAATTGCGAGAAATGAATGAAGTATGGCTGTATTTGTTTGTGTGTGTGTGTGTACATGTGTTTGTGTGTTTGTGTGTGTGTGTGTGTGTTCTAACAGTCATGTGTCAGGGAAGTGAAAGGTGTGCTTGTTATCATGTATGTGGACACCATACATACGCATAGCCTGTGACCTATGATGACAGCTAATGGCTTCACTGGAGTATAGAACTACAAGGTGAATTTTAATGCTCACTTCCTTTTCTCTCTCTCTCTCTCTCTCTCTCTCTCTTTCTCTCTCTCTCTCTCTCTCTCTCTGTATGGGCAGACTGCGCCTCTCTAATAACCTCTGGCTGTTCGACAGTCTCAGCTAATTAGCGTTTGGGAGTTTTAGTAGATTTGTGGTTGTCAATGTCCTTGGATTATTAGTTTTTGAGCTTTTTCCTCTTCTATCTGTCTCTCTCTCTCTCTTTCTCATTTCTCTCTCTTTTTCTCAGCCCCATTCAGGTATCACTATATACTGTATCAAATAATACATACATACAGCTACCAAATTGAAAACCTCTGGAATATAATCAAGAGGAAGCTGGATGTTCACAAGCCATCAAACCACCAAACTGAACTGCTTGAATTTTTGCACCAGGACTGAGTAAGCTGTGTGTAAGACTGGTGGAGGAAAACATGTTGCCAAGATGCATGAAAACTGTTATTAAAGACCAACCAGGGTTATTCCACCAAATATTGATTTCTGAACTCTTTAAACTTTATGAATTTATGAACTTGTTTTCTTTGCATTATTTAAAGGTCTGGAAGCTCTGCATCTTTTTTGTTATTTCAGCCATTTCTCTACAGATATTTTTTTTATATTTTCTGCAAATAAATGCTCTAAATGACAATACTTTTATTTGGAATTTGGGAGAAATGTTGATCGTAGTTTATAAAATAAAACAACAATATTAATTTTACTCAAACATAAACCTATAAATCGCAAAATTAGAGAAACTGATTCTGAAACTGAAGTGGTTCTAGCTTTTTCTAATGCAAATCTCTGCAGAAGGCCATGCATGTCTTCATTATAAAGACCACTCAATCTCTTCAATAGCTTCGATCTTACCCACAAGCAAAGAAAAAATGAAAGAAAAGCCCATTATAAGGTCCTATATAAGATCTGATGCCGCCTACACTCAGATCTTGCGTCCCTTAATAGGAGTTGGTGTGCGGGCGAGCATTATCCTGCTGAAAAATGCCATTTTTATTCATTAGACGTCCAAACAAGATTTCGCTAAAGCCGAAGCGGTGATCATAACATCTCATACATCTAGCATCTCGTACAGATATGAGCCTACAGGTCAATAAGTTCACTCAAGAGCATCTTGGGGAAACAATGGGCCCTGAATTATTGAGCGCTTCCTTTCAGATGAAGCGTATCCTTGAGTCTTAATGGATGCTCTGCTAAAAGGCTAAATGGAAAAAAAAAAGAAAAAACAGCAAATGTAAATTATTTCTGAGTTAAAGGAGAGGACAGCCTCCCCCTCCTTCGGCTTTCAGAGCGCATTTTCACCAATGTGGAGCGTGAACGGGTCCCTTTGAATCAGGTACGCCCACAGAAATACACAACACACACTCACACACACAGAGAGAGAGAGAGAAACACACACACTCTCAGATGCCATCAGGGGGACATATTGCTCCTGCCTTCGATCAATTCCTCGTTGCCGGAGCGCAGGATGGCTTTGCTCTCGTCTCGCTGTCCTCAGTCGATACGGACACGGCCTCTGACACAGCCTGCAGAGAACAGCACCTGTGGACCGGCTCGTCCCTATCTCTCTCTTTCATCCTTTCTTTCTCCACTCCATTTCTCTCGCTATCCTGTGGCCTGGCCCTCCCCTGACTTCCTGTACAGCTTACTGCTCACTTACACTGGCTCTCTTTCACTCTTTCACTCTTACTCTCGCTACCTTTCATTCCCACAGGGCCCGCATTCTCCACCACACCTTTATATATATATATATATATATATATATATATATATATATATATATATATATATATATACATATACTGTATATACAGCTCTGGAAAAAATAATAAGAGGCCGCTTAAAAAATTTGATTTTCTTTGATTTCCTTAAATTGAAAACTTCTGGAATACAATCAAGAGGAAAATGGATGATCACAAGCTTGATTTTTTGCTCCAGGAGTGAGTAGCATAAAGTTAACCAAAAGCAGTGTGTAAGACTGGTGGAGAGAGGAGAACATGATGCCAAGATGCATGAAAACTGTGATTAAAAACCAACCAGGGCTATTCCACCAAATATTGATTTCTGAACTCTTAAATCTTTATGAATATGAACTTGATTTTTTTTTCTGATCTTTTTTTTGTTATTTTAGCCATTTCTCTTCAGACATTTTCTGCAAATAAATGATCTAAATGACAATATTTTTATTCTGAATTTGGGAGAAATGTTGTCTGTAGTTTGTAGTTTATAGAATAAAACAACCTATAAATACCTATAAATTGCAAAATTAGAGAAACTGATTCAGAAACTGAAATGGTGTCTTATTTGTTCCAGAGCTGAATATATATATTCAGGCTACAGGCCGATAATACTCCTTTCTGAATGGGGAAATAGCAGGCACGGTTAGTAGATAATGCTAATGCTGCTCCAGCACTGCTAGCCAGGGATGTACGAGGCTATAGGCTGCTAATACTTCCCTCTGAACGGGAAAAAAAGCGGTTAGCGGCTAATACTAATGCTACTCCAGCTGCATAACACTGCAGTTTGGCGGAGTGGCTTTACTGCTTCTTAATACCTGACTGGTAAAATTCATACATAAGACGCACTGGATTATAAAGAGCTCTGTTGAATTTTGAGAAAAGTAAAGGTTTTTAAATTTGCCTTATTTTGCAAATACTATGGTACATGGCTGCCTGCCGAGTTTTTTTTTGTGTCAAATTGGTTCATGTTGTTATATGTGCTTCAGCCTGTTTATTCAAACTCTACCAATTTTCTTTCTCTCTCTCTCTCTGCTGAGATTTTTAATGCATGTCCCTCGCCCTATTGTTTATTAAGAGCCTGCATGCTACTCCCGCCCCACCAGGTGGCTGTTCTGCATTTGTCAAGTGTCTCTTAACTCGCCGGAAGGCCGGAGTTGCAGTAAACCACAGCACAGCGTGCCGTAGCCCTCGTCTACGTCAAATCGCTCTCGTGTAACATCAGAATCGCTCTTGTCGCTGTTTAAAATGCGATTATGCATTAATAATGCACGCAACAGGTACAGTCAGCGCTACGGAGCCGCCTCCAGTTGTAAGCTATACGCTAATATGCTAATTATACAGCAGCATATGCGGCGGGAGCGCCGACACGTCGGGGTGATAGCGACGCTGCTCATTCTTTTGACATCCTTTTGAAGACTCAAATGGTGGTTTTGGGGTGTTAAGAGATAGCATCTGCTCTCCACGCTTTCTCTGAAGATGAAACCGCGAGGCGACGCAGGAAAATTACAGTGCTCGGCGGAAGGAGGGGACGACTGTGTGGGTTATTAGAATCAGTGTCACGCTGTGCTTAATATTGTACATTACAGACTATTACGACTGGTGCCAGAAAACAGACGCTCCATTACTCATCTGCTCTCTTTTCTCCTCGTTCTCTTCCGTTTTGCTGTGAACTGTCGGCAAAATCACTCGCTTCTAAATGTGTGAGCGGATTTAAAAGCATTACAATAGCTTCTTTTCAACTACTTACTGTATTAATGCAACTCTAATGCATAAACTCATGGGTTACTTCATTAGAACCCCCTACTTTATAGTCCCATTTAGTGGCCACCTCATTAGAAACCTCTACTATCTGTTTATGGACACTGGACACTTTGTTGAAACCACCTACCTAATAGTCCCATTTAGTGGCCACTTTATTAGAAACGTGTACCCTGTACTTCCATCTATTGGCCACATTAATAGAAACCCTCACTTATCATTTTACTAAAAACACCTATAACTTGTACATCCAGAAACACCTACCTCTCTATTCCATATAGTGGCCACTTTATTGGAACCACCTACCTTATACTTTCATTTAGTGGCCACTTTATTAGAAACCCATAGTTTTTATTTACGGACACCGGACACTTGCTGGAAACACCTACCTTATAGTCCCATGTAGTGGCCACTTTATTAGAAACATGTACCTTGTACTTCCATTTATTGGCCACTTTAAAAGAAACCCTGATACTACCTTTAACTCACTTGATCATTTTATTAAAAACACCTACACCTTGTACATCCAGAAAGACCTACCTCTAAATTCCATCTATTTGCCACTTTATTGGAAACAGCTACCTCTAAATTCCAGTTAGGGGCCACTTTATTGGAAACACCTACCTTTAAGTTCCATTTAGTGGCGACTTTATCAGAAACCCATAGTTTTTATTTACGGACACCGGACACTTGCTGGAAACACCTACCTTATAGTCCCATGTAGTGGCCACTTTATTAGAAACATGTACCTTGTACTTCCACCTATACCTTGTACATTTAGAAACACCTACCTCTAAATTCCATTTGGTGGCCACTTTATTGGAAACACCTACCTCTTAATTCCAGTTAGTGGCCACTTTATTGGAAACACCTACCTCTTAATTCCAGTTAGTGGCCACTTTATTGGAAACACCTACCTCTTAATTCCAGTTAGTGGCCACTTTATTGGAGACACATACCTTTAAATTTCATTTAGTGGCCACTTTATTGGAAAGACCAACCTTTAAATTCTAATTAGTGACAACTTTTCTGGAAAGACCTACATTTATATTCCATTTATTGGCCACTTTATTGGAAACACCTACCTTTACGTTCCATTTTGGTGGCAACTTTATTAGAAACACCTTTAAATTCCATTAAGTGGCCACTTTATTGGAAACACTTACCTTTAAATTCCATTAAGTGGCCACTTTATTGGAAACACCTACCTTTAAATACCATTTATTGACCACTTTACTGGAAACACCTACCTCTAAATTCCAGTTAGTGGCCACTTTATTGGAAACACCTACCTTTTACTTCCATTTAGTGGCAACTTTATTTGAAACACCAGTTCCATTTTGGTGGCAACTTTATTAGAAACACCTTTAAATTCCATTAAGTGGCCACTTTATTGGAAACACCTACCTTTAGATTCCATTTAGTCACAACTTTACTGGAAAGAACTACCTTTAAATTCTGTATAGTGGCCACTTTATTAGAAACACCTGCACCTTGTGTAAAGAAGCTCGAAAGGTTCCTCAAAGAACTTTTAACAGTGTTCAATAACTTTTTTTTTATATAATGTAAATCGGACAGCTGTTTATTACATAGTAATAAACATAGACTTCCACAAAAAGTTAATGTTTCCTCCCATTCCTGAAAAAAATATCGTTTGAATTAGTTTTAATTTGGAGATATATGCTTTTTGTGTGTGACAGTGGTGATATGCTAATTTTAATTATATGTGGAATATATTAAAACTGTTGTAGTTATCCTTAATAGATAACCAGCACAGACTGAACATACATCCACAGACGGGAGTCAGACGCTCGCGGTAAAAACAGAATGAGGCTTTATTATTAAGCACGTAAGCAGATAGCGTAGTCAGATAACAGGCGTGGGTCAAAGCCAGGAAAACAACCAACCAAAACATCAGAGCCGAATCACAAACCGAAAACGAAACCATAAACCAGAAGCAGAGTTCAAATAACCAGAAAATCACAATACAAACAGAGCAAAAGGATAAGGCAAAAACGTAGTCGAAAAGAACAAGAAAGGGTCATACACGGGTAATACAGACAGGAAAATAACGCTCAGTATATCGCTGGTGAACAGGGAAAATACCTCGCAACACGCGAGACAAACAGACTGATATTTATACTAAAACTTAATTACAAACACCTGAACACAGTCTAAAATTCCGGTGACGTTGACCGCACAAATGAGCCGCGGTTGGCTGAGTCCGAACACGTGGTGTTGTCAGGTGCATGCTGGGAGGTGTAGTTCCGGACCGGGGATTGTCCATAGACGGGAACGGCAGAGTCAGAAAAAGGAACTACAGAGTCTGTGGTAGGCGTCACACTAACACAATAAAGACACCGATATTTATGATCAGCTCTTTAATCTGATGTGATGGAACATCAAGCTCTAAGTAGCATTAAGAACCTAAAAATAATCTATTCCCAAACCGTCTCGAACTGGAGCTTTAATAGATCTTGATTGAGTTGATTAAGATAACAAGAGAGTATGACTGCACTCTCTCTCTCGCTCACATTCTCTCTCTTTCTTTTATTCTCCCTCTCTCTCTCTCTCTCTCTCTCTCTCTCTCTCTCTTTCTCTGTCAGCATCACCAAGTGTAACTGTGCTTATTTACAAACTACTAGGAGGGAGATAAATAATTCAGATCCATTACATTCCATAATCCCCCATGTAAACCACAGAGATAAGAACATCTCCACATAAATATTGACTAAGTGGCGAAAGTCCCTGTTTATGCGGAGCGAATTTACGAGCGAATGCACCGTTGTTTAGTTACAGCTGAATCTGTGCAGAACTGAGAAAAGGGTCTTATACTGGTGAACACTAGTGAATACTGATGAATACGGTGAACGTCCTGAACCGCACAGGCATTATTCTGATATTAAGGAGCCCTATTGTTCACCATGCGGAAGACGCGTTGCAATGCTCTTTGCGATTTTCACGCCTTGCGTCTGCGCTATTAAAACAGAGTCGGAGTTTAGAAATATATTTACGACGATGGGCGTGATGGTCTGGGAGTGAGGTGTGTTTAGGTAAATATCTACCATGTTTTTAAACTTGTCTGCAGTGTGGTGTATTAAAATGGTAAAACACTGTATTCCATATGAAAATCTATTAAGGAGTCTGTCTGTGCAAAAGAGAATGCTGGGTCATTGGGTCTGCCTGGAGTGAAGGGGCTCGTTGGGACGTGGGCCGAGAAATGAGAACACCCCACATCTGTTTTTACTCTAAACTGTTGGACTTTTGCCTGAAAAACATACATATGTCCTTTTATGGTAAAGAAATGTGATATGCTGTGGTCTGAGGTATAAAAGCCCTTGAACGCAAAGGGAAAAGGAGAGAGCTACAGAAATTTGGGAAAAAGAGCTCTCTCCCTGCAAAACCGGTTTGCTTGTTAATGATGCTGTTATCTTTTGTACTAATTATTCTTTTTTTTCTGTAATAAATTTTCTTATATACAAAGAACAGTATCAGCGAAGACTTATTTCATGCATCTACATGGCATCACAGCTCAAGATACTACAGAATGGCACCCCAGATGGGACTCTCGTTGTGGCCTGTGCTTTCGTACTGCTTCAGTGCTTCCACCACTGCTACAGCCGGCAAAGGAAGGTGAGCATTTTTCACATGTGCTCTGGTGGAAGTGGTGAAGTGTGTGTGTGGCTGTTTGGGTCGCAGAGAAAAACCTGCTCCATGTGTGTCTGTCATGCTGTGTAGATGTATGGGATAATGCTTTGTTCTAAATTGGGGTAAAAAGTATTTTAACTAGAAGGGGTATAACTGCAGTCAGGAAAAAATGAGAAAGAGTTAAAGAAAAAATGAAGAATAAACAGAAGTGAAATAAAATAGTTATGTGTAGGAAGTTTAGGGGATGAAGCTTGATAAATGGTCAGTTACTGCATGCTAACTTCTTATACTGGGCCCGGTCTTGAAAGTTGTAAGACATGAGTATTTTGGGGTTTGTTAAGCGGACATGGGCTTTCTCTGTAACTAGAGTTAAGGTAACAAGGGATTAATGACCCTGGCCAGGGAGCCAGGGGAGAGTAAAGGAAAAAAAAAAGCGACTACTGCTGTGGGTGAGCGTGCGTTATCCATGTGACAGAGTTGGCTGAGGAACAGAGAAAACTCTAGAGTAGTGTATCAAAGGAATTGGAAAAGCATGCTAGAAAAAAAAAAGAAGAGAGGAACAATGTCGACTAAAATGAAGGAGTTAATTCTGAAAAGTCCGGAATGCGCATCCGGGTTTTCTATGTGTGTGGGAAAATACATGGAAGTGTGTGTGGTTTGTGTATGTTATGTTTTTGTCTTTGTCTTTTTATTTTATTTTGTCTGTTCTGTGAGAGCAATGATGCTGGTTGTCATTGTAGAAACTTAGAACTAGAGAATCATGAGGTAATTTAAATAAACCACTAAACCACAGACAAGATGCAAAGACGGATGATACAGTACTCGAATACTGGTAAATGAGCTTTGCATTTTGTTCTAGATAGATAAAGCATTAAAGTAAATTATATATATATATATATATATATATATACATAGATAGATAACGGTGGACAATAAAGTGGTGTTTTTTAGGGCATCCACAATATGTATTGAGAAGTTAATTATATGTGTGAATGTTGAGAAAAGCATGTGCGGGGTGTGATTTTTGTCTGTGAGTCTGTGTGCTCTCTGCTGCAGGGAGACTAATGTATGTATGTGTGTGCGGAGATTTTGGCCGAGCGCCTGGATTTTGAGCTGGGTGAGCTTTTTGTGTGTGTGCGCTCTGTTTAAAACTTACTGTTAAACTGCTGGAATTTGTTAGACTTGCTGACGAATTCTGGAAGTCACTGTAACTATTGTTAGAATAGGTCCATATGATCAGTGTTAAAGAATTTGATTAGATTTGATATTTGCTGAAGGCAGATTATAATTTATTAATAAGAGAGGAAAATTAGGTTATGGAGATAGTGTGAGATGGAGAGTTTTTGTAACATAGAATGTTAAGTACTTTATATCTGTGTCAACGCAGACTAATAGTTAAACTGTATTGAGGGCCGTTGGGGGTCTGAGGTGTCGATGGAGAATTTTAGGTAGAAGCTTAAAGGGCCTTGGGTTCACAAGGTATGCGTGGAGAGGACGTATGACGTCAAAGTTGGCTTTGGGTCCTACAGGAGCTCAAGGCTTTCTCTTTCTCTCTGATAAAGTGGTCAGAGAGCATTAGCTTTAGTCTAATAAAATGTGTGTTGGTAAAATAATTTGCATGATGGGATTAAAGTGAAATGTAGAAGAAAAAGATAGATATATATATATATATTATGTTTCCTAAAAAGAAATAAACTAACTTACCTAGTATAGTAAGAATAAAATAAATATTAATGTATAAATAATGCATGTTCCTGCCACAAAACTAGGAAAACTAAAAAGTAGTATGATAAAAGAATGAGTGCTTTAAATGTGCCGTTTTTTCTCTCTGTGTCGGAGAAGCAGAGTGAGAGAGAGAAGAAGGTGGGGGCTCGTGCTCTCACTGCGGCTCTGTTGAGCTGTGGGGTTTTTGTTGGCAGGAGGCCAAGAGTCCATGGAGCTATGTGCAGTGCTTACATATGGCAAAGTTATATAATGAAGAAGAAAAAAAACAGTAAAACTGTGGAGTATATAAGTATTGTTAGAAGACTGTGTTCGTATAAGTACATTGTAAGGGTTCCAGATGTCTCACTGTTCAGAATCAAGAGAATGTGCGGCCGCCAAACAATTGAACATGAGAGATTCTGAAAATATTCAGTCACTCTACTGGCATGTGAGATCTCTGGAATTATAGTAGGGAAGTAATAATACAATTGAGGAAAGAATTCTCAGTAAAATAAAGGAGGAAGATAAAGAGCCAAAATCATAAAAAGAGAAGAAAAAAATTGGATTAGGAGGAATAATGTCAGGAAAAGAAGGAAAGTATAAAATCAGGAAACATAAGCTGTAACATATGTAAGATTGATCGAAACAAACTAAAATGAAGCTAAGATTCAGCAATAAAAAAAAGAGAGCTATGTGTGATAAGAAGATCATGGGTATTATAAACAAAAGAGGAGAATATTAACAGTGTGTCAGAAGGTGTTTAAAAACTAACTGAAAAAAGGTAAAAGTTTAAAAGGAGTGGATGAAACAGAGAGCTGTTTCTGTAGGGGAATTTGAGTTTGCTAACTTTGAAGGATTAATGGGTGGTGAAGATCTCTGGGGGGTATATAGCATGAGTATCCGTCTAGTAAATTAAACACAGATGTTCTTAGTATGTAATGTTCTCATACTGAGTGAGCTGGCTATTGTTACATAGTTGGGATAACATATACTGGCTGCAAGCCAACAGCAGTTTGCTGGAGCTTGCTTCTTAAACATAAGACCAAAAGAGAAGAACAAGAAGGAAAAGATAATAGTTAAGGGAAAAGTCATTTAATGCATGATGAGTTATTCTTTGTCACAATTTTTAAAGTATAGTAAAGCTTATCGACTTAGATTTACTGTTAGTTGTTTTGTTGATTTTACTCATTTTGGACTTTAGTTTAATGTAAGGTGCATGCACTCATTATGTATTTAGTTATATTGTACCTTAAGTGAAGCAGATTTGATACTCTCATAGAAAAGAGAATGCTATAGTGTTTGTAAACAGCAGGAAATAAAAGAAGTATTGGACAAAAAACTGTGTAAAAAATTATAACTTAATATTTGGACATGTGGGAAAAAATATAATTACTTGGTTGCATCACAAGTGCAAATAACGGTGAAGCATGTTTTGTTTTAAGTGTGTTTTTGCAGGACATGGGAAAAAGTTACTCAGAAGTACCTGAAACACCTGCAACTCGAGCACTATGTTGACCCTGATCCTGTAGTGGATGTCCTGTTCCAGCTTTTGAAAACACCAGACAACATGGTTTGCTTCTGATGTTCCACAAAGAATAAGTCTTCAACTGGATAAACACAAACAACCGCACCAGTAAAGTTCTACTTGCCAAGTTAACTGAGCTCAATTATTTTGTGTAATTTTGTAATGTTTAAATTGGGACGATATAGACTAGCTTTCTTCTGCACTCACATGTATTTCTTACTCAGTTTGTGAATAAATACTAGGGTAGTATAGTCAGCATGACCATTCTCACTAGAGTAATAACAGTAAATTGGAAGCAATTTTGCTATGCGCTGTGGGGGACAATGCCTTAGAGAACATTGGTGCAATCAGAGGACGTGGGTGACTCAACTTCAGATTCTGAGGGAATCCGGCTTCTGAGGGAAGCTGTCGGTACTGGGTCCATGTATAAATTTGGGTGTGATACATATGAAATTGTCTAAAATACCATTCCTTTGTGGTCTGAGAGGGAACTCCTGGGTCCTGGGGAAAGGTGAGACCTTTGACACCTGTTATACTGACCTGCATCATTTGAGTCAAGGAAGAGTTTGATGGCTCTCTGAGGTATTGACACCTGTCTATAATTTGGATTGAATATAGTTGTTTTAGATAAGCTCTGTCTGTTTGGTACTGCTGACTAAACTTGCTGACTAAATTAAATTTAAGTTTATATTTGTCTGTGGGATTATGGGGCCATTTGTTCTCTTAGCACTGACGTGAGGTGATTAGATTATGTTAGCTACAGCACTAACTTGGAGCATTAATAAGGTACATCAGGCTACTATATTACCTACGACTTTGAAATAAGCTAAGATAAGGTTAAATATGACTTGCTTGAGGGAGTGTTCACATACTACAGTGCAACCTGCGTGGAACTTTCATGGTGCAACACGATCTGTTTTTGGGGTTTACGAGGACTTTACGTAGATGTAGACCTGCTGTGAAAGCATAATATTTTTGATGTTTTGTTTGTTTTTGCACAAGATACTGTTTGGTGTTTTCTGTTTTCCCATTCAGACTACTATTGGGACAGACCACTGCGAGGGTGGTTAAGTGTTCAAGGACCCAATGGGGCTGATGGGATGTCATTGCTCAACCAAGGACAATAAATACAACAGTGCAATGCATGAGGACTGTGACCCAGGACACTGTGAGACCATGCCCATACTCAGCTCATCATCGTTCATATGAAGACTCATTGCTGCTAAGGAGTTGCAGTGTGACACATCATAATGCTTTGCATGAAGTTTTATTAAGGTGGATTCTGTTATTGTGCTTTGCAATGTGGTTAATGTCTGTTGTTAGTGATAATCTGTATAGGCTGCAGTTTCTTTGACTTAGTCTGTACTTACGTCACATTTGAATCATTTGGCGAATGTTGTGTGCTACTCTTGAGTATGTCTCTTGGGACCCCAGTTGTTTTGTTCTTTTTCTCGCATTAGGGACAGTGCTGTTAGGCAGGGAGAGGTTCACTGGATGGTCCGATGGGTCGACCAGCCTGAAGGTGGATGTTTATTTTGTTTTCTGGGGTTTTCTGTTGTATTTGCTTGATTTGTCATTATACAAGTGTTTCCTATTCCTTGAACTACACATATAGGCTGGATGGTTGCTGGATATATATTTTTGCTCTCACACACTGTGTAGTTGCAGTGTGCTTGGAGGCATTTTTTGCTTCTGTCTCTGTTTGGGGTGTTTTTTCTTTTTTGAGGCTTTTCAAGCCTCAGAGGGGGGGATATATTGACGTATATTTGAGCATACACAGTTGTAAACACATGGGATATTCACCATATTCACCATTATCATATATATTTTCCACACAGAATGGCCACTGGACCACAGGAAACAGATGGAGTAAGCCCTAACTTAAACACATTTTGTTTGTTTCATGGGGTTTCATCTGTATGTTACTCACACATAGCTCGTCCACAAGTAATAGTATCTTTGACAAACCCATTCCTTATCCTTTGATTGGGCTGGAGTACTGTTTTGGTGGTCGCCTAGGGCAGAGGGATCGTGAGTGAGTTTTATCCTACCTTGAGTGATTGAAGGTTTTTCAGAAGTGTAAGCTGCCTGGTAGGTTTTCGCTCTCACACTCCACAAATTTGGTGTTGCACCCAACGCTGCTAGAAGGAATGGTAGGTTGTTTTCTATGTTCCATGGCATGTGTTCTTTCTCTTTGGTCCGAGCCTCTTAGGAGTCTCGTCAGGGGGGAATATGTGGTGTATTAAAATGGTAAAACACTGTATTCCATATGAAAATCTATTAAGGAGTCTGTCTGTGCAAAAGAGAATGCTGGGTCATTGGGTCTGCCTGGAGTGAAGGGGCTCGTTGGGACGTGGGCCGAGAAATGAGAACACCCCACATCTGTTTTTACTCTAAACTGTTGGACTTTTGCCTGAAAAACATACATATGTCCTTTTATGGTAAAGAAATGTGATATGCTGTGGTCTGAGGTATAAAAGCCCTTGAACGCAAAGGGAAAAGGAGAGAGCTACAGAAATTTGGGAAAAAGAGCTCTCTCCCTGCAAAACCGGTTTGCTTGTTAATGATGCTGTTATCTTTTGTACTAATTATTCTTTTTTTTCTGTAATAAATTTTCTTATATACAAAGAACAGTATCAGCGAAGACTTATTTCATGCATCTACATGGCATCACAGCTCAAGATACTACAGCAGAAAATACAGGTGACCGATTAAAACCCTGACAACAGTCAAAAGTCAGCTGCCCAATCCTATCTTAGCCATGCAGGAGCGATGTAGAGTGCAAAACCAGTTTTTACATCAACAACAAACAGAATTAAGAGTAAAATAACAACATTTCTGTTCCCTTCCGCTGTAACGCGAAAGAGCATCAAGCTGTTAAGATACAAACGTGCCAAAGTCGGAGCTCACCTGGCTCTTAAAGGGAATGCCCTAAATCCAGCTGCACAATTTGCAATTGACCGGTGCGCTATAAATTGCTAAAATAGAGCCCATGGTCTTTATATCCAGGGCAAGGAAGCAGGTGGTGCTAATTAAGCTAACTGTCCCCTGGGAAGATCAGCTAGAAGAAGCTTAAGATTTTAGGAAGGCCGCCATTGGCTGGGTCTGGATGTCAGGCCCTGAACACCCCTTAATATAATGATACCAGTTACATCACTGATGATGTGTCCAGGCTGCACCACAAGGTGTAAACGAACTCCGAACTTTAATTCTTCTAAGACTTATAGTTTTAAAAGTGTGCAAAAGTAGTTACGATTTTTTTATTTGGCCTTGTTTGGTCTTGTCTACTGGGGGTTTCAAGCGATCCCATTCAGTTTTGCTAATCACTAGTGATGCCACAACACAAGAAGGGTCAAGACTAGCACATGCCTCCTCCAATACATGTGAAGTCAGACTCCGCCTCTTTTTGAACAGCTGCTGACACAGCATTACCGAGTAGCATCTCACAGCGGTTTCGATACATCAGCTCACAGATGCAGTCTTGTGCTGATCAACATCACCATAGGAGTGATGTGAGGGGAAAGAGCGCCATCTACTGACTGTACCCACCCAGAGAGAGCATGCAAGGCCAATTGTGTCCTCTTAGGACTCCTGATCATAGTGGCAAAATTCTGTTTTTATGTGTTTATTTCGTGTGATAAGCCTTTGAAGGACAAGCGTTAACGGCTTCTAGAACGGACTGTTTCTGCTTCATTTTCTGAATCATATCGAGAACCGTAAATCTCCGACTGGAACGTCTCTGATCTCACTTTTTCACGCGGCGTGCGGAGGAACGTGTGAACGCTGGCGGAGAGGGAAGTGTAGAGGAAGTGTGCAGTGTTGTTTTTGTCACACTCATCTACGGAGCGTGACATGGGCCTAGAGCCAGCCTGCTGGAGGTGTGGGAGATGTAGAACTAAATGAAGAGGAGAGAGAGAGATAAAGAGAGAGAGAGAGAAAGAGAAAGAGAGAGGTGGGGGAGTACAGGACTGAATTCTAAGTGCTGGCAAAAAAAAAAAGAGCAAAAAGAATAAAGTGCTTACTGCAAGCAAAAAACCCGAGCAACAACACTGAGAGCTCGCTTTATTAGAAGAGAAAGAGGGATGGAGAGAGAAAGAAAGAGAGAGAGATAGAGAGTTGAAACTGTAAGAACACAACATAATGAAAAGCAAATTCAGTTTATATAAATATCTCCTTCCCTTTCTCTCTTTCTCTCTCTTTCTTTCTCTTTTTCTCTCTCACTCCCCCACTCTCCCTCAAATCTCACTTTTGTTTTTCCTTTTTTCTCTATACTCTTGTTCACACACTCTCTCATTCTCTCTCTCTCACTCTTGTCCTTCTTGCCTCACTCTCACACCCTCTTCCCTTCTCTTTCCTATTTTCTTCTCCTCTGTTTCCCTGTCATTCTTTGTTTTTCTCATTCTCTCATTTTATCTCCTTTTCCCTCTCTATATCTCACTCTTTTCTCATATCACTCTATTCTTTTGACTTTCCTCTCCTCTGTCTTTTAGCTGTTATTCTCTTTCTCCTTCTTCTCCTTCTTGCCTCACTCTCTTCTCTTCTCTCTTTATCCATCTCTCTCTTTATCTCTCAGATCTCCCCTCTTCCATTCTCTTTCCTTCTTCTTTACTTCTTTGTCCATATCATTCTTTGTTTTTCTTCTCATTGTTTTTGTTCTCATTCTCTCTCCTCGTCCTTTCTCTCTTCTTCTCACTTCTTCTCTTCTCTGATTCCCTTCTCTTTCCTTTTCCTCTTCTTTTTCCCTTTCATTCTTTCTTTTTCTCATCCTCGTATTCTCTCTCCACTTCCCTCTCTATGTCTCACTCTTTCTCTCTTATCATTCTATTATTTCACCTTTCACTTCTCTTCTTTTCTCTCTTTATCCATCTCTCTCTTTATCTCTCCGATCCTCGTATTCTCTCTCCACTTTCCTCTCTAGGTCTCACTCTTTCTCTCTTATCATTCTATTATTTCGCCTTTCCTCCCTTCTGTCTTTTTCTCAGTCTTTGTCTCTATCTTTCTCTCTATTTCTCTCCCATCCCACTCTCATGTTATTCATTTAGCTGTTATTCTCCTTCTCTCATCCTCTCTCCACTTTCCTCTCTATGTCTCACTCTTTCTCTCTCATTATTCTATTCTTTCGCCTTTCCTTCCTTCTGTCTTTCTCTCAGTCTTTGTCTCTATTCCTTGTAGCTGTTATTCTCTTTATTTCTCATTTTCTCTTCTTTCTCTCTCTCTCTTCTCATATTGAAAACAGATAATCTTATAAAGACGGTCGAACCCTGTCGTTTGTTTACAGCCTTCATCATTCCCTCCTTCTTTTTTCTCTGTTTTTTCTTTCTTTCCTGCGCTGCCTGTGGATCAGCAATCCATCACTACAGCAAACAACCCAACCTCATTTAACGTCACAGGAGAGCGTGAGCCCACCGACGGCTCTGCGGGATAAAAGGCAATTTCAGCACGACGGCTCCGAGTCGACAGGGCAAACAGTGCTTAATTACTTAAGCCTTCACACACTGAACGCCGCTGTCCTGACGGAGGTCGCCTGAGCCGGGAGCTTTCCGCTGAGCGGAGCGTCCCTGTTAATGCGGGACGGCGCTGTTGAGGATTTTTGCATTTTCTAATTCTCGTTTTTACTCTTTTTCAACCCTGGAAAAATGAATGGCTCCTTAACATTAAGCACAGATTGAAAGGTTAGTTCATCCAAGAGCCAGAGGAACATAAATGAACTGTTTTGAGACGATAGCTTCTTCCTATTCGCTTTTCATCCATTTTTAACAGAAATAACATTCACAATTCATTATCAGCACTGGATAAAGCATTGTACACATTTTCTATTTGACTAATTTTACCGTTTGTATTTCTTACTTCACAATACTATACAAAAAGTTGTGACAGTATGGAAGTAAGGACAGTATTTTTACTAGATTACAGACGTAACATAATGTTTGTCTGGTCAACATTTTATTTGTCACAGCCATATATATATACAGCCATTCCTGCAAAATATTCCAAAAAAGCAGTGAAAAAGAAACCAAGAAACTTTTGGATAGGGTTATTTTAACCATGTCAACGTCTTTGAGCTCTGAGCCATCTTGAAGGACCATCACACAGATGGAAACGTGATTTCTGGTCAGGATAATCTGAATTTTTGATCTTTCAAGAAAGAAAAGGATGTTTTGATCCCAACAGACCAAAGACGAAAACCATCTGTGTATGTCTTTTAACAAGGCAATGCAAAAGCATGTGCTGTACATGTTGATTACATGTACAACAAATGTGGCTGCGGGTATGGCCACTGGACTGGACTACTTGTGGTCGTGACCCTTCCCAAACATTTAAACTTTAAATGTATTCTCAAGTGCCGTCGCAAAGACCATCAAAAATGTTGAAAACATTGAAAAATGATGAAACTGGCACTCATCAGGTCCCCCCAATAAAGGAAGAGTAAGAGTTTCCTTCTCACTTTTTTAGGTGTTTTCTCAATGGGTTTCTTGTAGATTAACGCTATTCCGCACTGGGATGTCATCAGTATTTTTAAGAAAGAGTAAGTTCCGCCCTTTTTAAACTTTTTAAAATATATGGATTATGTTTAAGTGTGAAGGGATTCCTGAGTAATGAAGCTGAAAACACAAGGTGCTATTTTTGGATGTAAAATCCGTCTGTAGGGTTCTAATAAATATAATTAATAAATATATATTGTTGCTGTGCTTAAACAATGTAAAAGGCACGTTTCATCAGCTTCATTCCTGCGATTTTCCAGCTCATCCTGAGGCACTGGAGTTATGAAACATCAGTGAGGCGTGAATGACTGAAGTCAGTCAGTGTGTTCTGACCCGGGATCAGTACGCCCGGTTCCCAGGCTGTGAATGCGGTTCTCTGTGCGCGGCCCTGCTGGAGCTTTAGCATTCAGAGCGGCTCTCCCGAGGACGGCTTCTGTTCAGAGACGTGGCATTTTTCCCTTTCGCAAGAAGAACAGAATACAAATAATTAACAATTAGAAGCCTACAGTAATTGCTGACATTTTTCTGTATTTTTTTTTCTTCGCTGTAATCACATCATTAAGCCGCGCATGCTGTATTCACAAGTACACTCTGTACGAGTTCTCTCTCGCTGGCTTTAAAAAATCTATTCAATCCAATGGAAAAATAGTGTAGATAACAGACTGAAAAGTTATTTCAGTACTTTATTTCAGTTATACAATTCAAAATATGAAAAGGTGAAACTCTATTATTATATTATATAGATGTATTAAACACAGAGTGATCTATTGTATGTTTAGGCTTTTTTGTTTCTTTTATTGTTGATGATTATGGCTTACAGCCAATGAAAAATAAATAAATAAATCAGTGTTTTAAAAAAGTTAGCATATTATATATAAGACCAATTGGTACTTTTGGCTACAGTGTGGGCAGTGTGCCAAGTCCTGCTGGAAAATGAAAACCCCATCTCCATAAAATTTGTCAGCAGAGGAGAGGGAGGCATGAAGTGGATAGCACTAATATTTATACAGACTTCCCTGGACTTACCTAATATATACACACAAACACATATACAGGAGTTGGACAATAAAACGGAAACACCAGTTCTGGTGGAAACAGGAGAGTTGAGGTGCACATTGAATTCTGTCGTGATTTGATCAGCCGTGGTTTTATGTTTTTTTGGATACAATCCGGGTTATCACCCGAACATCCCTTTCAGACAGCTTCCTCTTACAGCGTCCACAGTTAATCCTGTTGGATGTGGTTGGTCCTTCTTGGTGGTATGCTGACATTACCCTGGATACCGTGGCTCTTGATGCATCACAAAGACTTGCTGTCTTGGTCACAGATGCTCCAGCAAGACGTGCACCAACAATTTGTCCTCTTTTGAACTCCTCTTTTGGTATGTCACCCATAATGTTGTGTGCATTGCAATATTTTGAGCAAAACTGATATGAGCTCTTACCTTGCTAATTGAACCTTCACACTCTTCACGCTCGTACTGGTGCAATAATGTGCAATTAATGAAGATTGGTCACCAGACTGCTCCACTTTAGCCATGAAATCTCCAATACTAAAATGACAGGTGTTTCAGTTTCATTGTCCAACCCCAGTATGTATAATCATACTAAGACATGCTAATACTAATCATCTAAAACATCTAAGAGTTTCTTTGATTTTACCAAATTGAAAACCTCTGGAATATAATCAAGAGGAAGACTGATGATCACAAACCATCAAACCAAGCTGAACTGCTTGAATTTTTGCACCAGGAGTGAGTAGCATAAAGTTATCCAAAAGCAGTGTGCAAGACTGGTGGAGGAGAACATGATGCCAAGATGCATTAAAAACTGTGATTAAGAAAACAGGATTATTCCACCAAATATTGATTTCTGCAAATAAATGCTCTTAATGACAATATTTTTATTTGTAATTTGGGAGAAATGTTGTCTGTAGTTTATAGTATAATACAATAATATTCATTTTACTCAAACATAAACCTATAAATAGCTAAATCAGAGAAACTGATTCAGAAACTGAAGTGATCTCTTAATTTTCTCTAAAATAGCATGAAAGAGCACAAGAGGAACTACAGCAGTCCTGTTGTGCTCAGTGTTGAGCTTCCATTATCAGGATCCGCTGAAGCCCGAATAACGATCACGAGCTCCACACGGACGGACATGTCACCTTATAAATGTCACACAGGAGGAAAGTACCCAGGTACTTAGCCTCCACCGCGTCACACACTGAGGATTCGCGCTCACGTTCTTCACAAGCCCAGTCGCTGGAGCTCCAAGCCTCCAAACACGGCTACGGTCCCCTCAGAGCTTTTCATTCAGGTCCTCCCCAGCACAATTTAGCGGCTACGCTTCAAACAGCGCGATGGCGCGCCACTGTTTCACAAGCCATTAGCAAACGGCGAGGAACTCGAACGTGAAGCGGCCTTTATATTCCAGCCATAGCGGCTCGCCGGAACAGAGCTCGGTTTCTCTGCAGGGTTTCAGAGAGTACAAATAAAACAGAAATGAATTCACGCTAGCTAAAACTGACCTGTGTAGCTCTGCGATTAATACAGCAGCGAGAATTCTCCAGCTCCTTTTTATTTACTGTACAATTCAGGTCAATACAAAAAAAAAACAGAGAAAGAAAGAACAAAAAAAATGGTGAGAGATTTGTAGGTGAAAATCTTGAAAAAGCAGCAAATGCATTACTATAGATTAAAAGCCTAGAATGATTCAAAGTCCAGTTCGAGGTTTTCACGTTTCACAAAGATCAGAAAAAATAAGAGAATTTTGCGTCAATCCATATACAGCTCTGGAAGCAAAAAAAAAACAAAAAAAAGAGAACACTTAAAAATTATGAGTTGCTTTGATTTTACTGAAGTGAAAATCTCTGGAATATAATCAAAAGGAAGATAGATTCAATTTTTGCACCAAGAGTAAATAGCATGAAGTTTTCCAAAAGCAGTGTGTAAGACTGGTGCAGGAGAACATGATGCCAAGATGCATTAAAAAGAACTGTGATTAAAAAACAGGGTTATTCCACCAAATATTGATTTCTGAACTCTTAAAACTTTGTGAATAGGAACTTGTTTTCTTTGCATTATTTGAGGTCTGAAAGTTCTGCATCTTTTTTTTTTGTTATTTCAGCCATTTCTCATTTTCTGCAAATAAATGCTCTAAATCACAATATTTTTATATGGAGTTTGGGATAAATATTGAACAATGTTCATTTTACTTAAATATATACCTATACATAGCAAAACCAGAGAAACTGATTTAGAAACTGAATATATGTATATATTGTTCAGCGTTAACTCTGACCGACCACTTTATAACAAATCTAGAATAATTTGACTGGTTTATGATGACAGGGATGTTTGTTTTTAGCTTGTTCTAAATGGCAAAACCCAGGTTCATGCTAGATTAAATGCGATAGAAAGACTCATTACAAAACTCATTATTTAAAAGCACTTGCATCCCCATCTTCTGCTGACTAGCCAGGGACAGTATAGGTACAGATCCCTCCTTCAGACGAAGTCTCCTGGCTAATCTTGCTGTGTATTCTCCATAGACATTTTGAAACATCAAAATGTTAAAACCTCATCTGTGTCAGCCACATTTTCATCAAATGACAAATTTTAATAAAATTGTCCACCCTGTCATGTGACAGTGCTTGAGAGGATATAAAAAGTTTTTCTAAATAGGATGAATATTGAAAACTTTATATCGTCGTTGTCCAATGAAAAACACTTATCTCCAAAACTGCAACTTTACAGGAGAGAGAAAAACCTTGTAAACTTTGAATGGAAGTCAATGTAAAAAGAGTTTATTTCAGGTCATTTGGAAGAGTTTCTATTGGTCCGTTTATCAAGAAATTTTGGCACAGTGTAAGGGACAGTTTGTCTGTTCAAATTATGTAGTAAACTAAAAATCGACAAAAAATGGAGATAAGTGTTTTTCATGGGAGAGCGACAATATATTTCAGAATGCAAAATATTATGATCTGAAAAATGGAAGAAACTCTTGAACTCTTGAAAGTGGTAATGATGGAATAAGTTATCTGCTGAATGCATTAAACTTTGTAGCAATAATACAAAATGAGTAGCCAGCATTCTTTGGAGGAAAGCGCAGCGAATTGGTTCCTATACATCAGCTCACAGATGCAGCCTTGTGCTGATCCACATCACCCTTTGGAGTGTTGAGGGAAAAGAGTGCTTTCTACTGTACCCACCCAGGGAGAGCAAGGTCAATTGTGCTCTCTCGGGCTCCGGCAGCTGATGGCAAGCTGCATGACCGGGATTCGAACCATCAACAATCTCCCAACCATAGTGGCAGTGCTTTAGACTGCTGGATTACTCGGTGCCCTATAAATTACAGTCTGTGTACAGCGTGTGTGCATAAGAAATCGAGAGATTTTTAGGACATATTTCCTTCCTGCGTCTTTAATCTCGCATTAAAGTTGGTTTTTGAGGCAAGATGACCCATTATGAACTCCGTGTTAATGCCTCTCGCGGCGAAGCATTGCGCTACGATCATTTTAACGTCATTAGCCCCAGCTGAGGAGGACGAGGGACTGGTCAGCAGACGTGTAATTGCATCCTCGAGTTTTTCAGAGCAGCTTCATTTCAGAGACTTAATTACAAGCTTACAGAGCATCAGCAGCGCTCGGGCCTGGACGTCCAACATGCACGAGCACGTAGCCGTGTTTACGACCACATAAACACACATAAACACACACACATATACATATACACACATACACACACACTCGTGTGCTCTAAATTCACCAGTGCTAAATTAACACCTCAGCATGCTTTGGAGACCACCATTACTACACACCGTCCCCCAGAGACCAGTTTAACAGCGTGGGTGTTAATTTAACATTAATGATATTGCTGTGTGCCAACACACACACACACACACACACACACACACATACTTTGATATACACTCACACATAGACATGCATGGATGCACAAACACAAACACACACACATAAATACAAACATTACACACCTTTGTTGTGCTCTGCTGTTACATGCATAGTTTATAGCATAGCGTAGCATAGCATACTAATCCACACACACATACACATACAAAAACATGCACACACACACACATGTACACATACACACTTCCAGCAAATGCCGTATCCTGACCCCCTCTTGCTTTCTAAATGCGAACACGTGTACACACACACTTTCACAGCTGGCAGCTGTTTATATATTACCTGTTCACAGCAGCAGCAGCAGTGCCTCAGGCTATGTATACATGCACACACACACACACGTATATCCTTTACATCTATGTGCACGCATGTGCTTATATACAGTGGCGTAAACATTTTGCTTTTGCTTTTTTCATCCTACTGAAATATCTTAAGAACTTAAATATCAGACAAAAGCCCTATCCAGATGGGATTAGCTTCTTAGGGGGTCCTGGGGTAATTTTATTCCCGTCCAGAACGACCATGGAAGTGTTTTTTTCTTAGACGTCCTCTGAGAAAATGACTGTTTTTTACTGAACTCCGTGGTCCTCTGGTAATTTTATTCCTGTCCGGACGCACATCTCTGAGTTTCCTCACCTCACGTTTATTAAAATAGCTATTTGTCCACTGCCGCGCATCGTAATTACACGTTAGGTGCGCATTTCCACGGAGATCTATGTAAAAACAACAGCGGGTGGAAATGGAGGAGCTACTGAATGCGATGTCACGTGATCGAGAAAGCCCAAAAAAGCTCACTGGTCATCCTTTTTCAATTGCAGTTTTCAAAGACGACCTCCTGAGAAGCTAATCCCGTTTGGATAGGGCTAAAGATAACCTGAGTAAATATAAAAAGCACTTTTGTAATTGATCAAATTAATTATTAAAGAAAAACAACCATCCAAAACCAATCTAGCCCTGTGTGAGAAACTGTTTAAACCCTAAACCTTATAACTATGTTGTGCCAGGCTTTACCGATAACTGGTAAAGGATCTTTCACTTTCATCTCTGTGGAGGAATTTTGGTCCACTTTTCTTTATTATCAGAATTATTGTAATTCAGACACGATGGACACTTCTCAAATATAACCCGCCTGTTTAAGCCACTCCAAAACCTTCATTTTGTTTTTTAAGCCATTCAGAGGTGAACTTGTTTGTGTTCTTTGGATCATTGTCCTGTTGCAGAACCCAAGTACACCTGAGCCTCAGGCATAAAAAAGGCCAGATATTCTCCTCCTATTAAAGCAAGTTGTCTAGACCCTCTTGTCACATAAGTCCAAAGAATATTTACCCAAAGTTCTGGGGTACCCAAGTCCTGTAGTTTATTAAATCTTGTTCTGTATTTTTTTTCTGTATGAGATGTCCATGCCCTTTTGGAGTAATTTCGGTTCAGTCAGCCACTCCTGGGAAGGTTCACCAGTGTTGCATCTTTTCTCCATTTGTGAATAATGGCTTTTACTGTGGTTCGCTTGAGTCCCAAAGCTTTAGAAATTACTTTTTCATCTTTTTCAGATTGATTGATGTCAGTGACTTTCTTTTCTTTCATCTGTTTTTGAATTTCTTCAGTGGCTATGGTTGATTTTAACATTGCAAATTTAATACTGAAGACATTAAAGCTATACAGGAACACATGCGGAATCATTCTGTAAACGAGATGTCTATGTATTTTTGGTTTTCAACAAGAAAATGAAAAACCACCTGCTGCTCACATTACAAAGGCGCGACTGAGAAAGTAGAGCAAGATAGGGAATATGTTGAGAATTTTTCAAAATGTTAAATAACTTTAGACACGGTTTACAGGAGAAATGGGACAAAGTAACATATGAAACACTGAATCGATTGGGATCCTCAGTTCCAAGACTTATTTTAAGTGTTGTAATAAACACAGAGGCACAGACTATTTATCATTAAAGTGCACTAAGCATCTAAATCCTGGTGCGAGCGCGAATCGGATCACAGGACTTTATCCCGTCACATTCTGCGAGAACATGCCGAGCGCTCTGTCGCCAATTAAAGCCTAATGAATTTCGCTAATCCTGGAAATTACAAGTGCAGAACACACTCACACTTTCATTTCACTATTCATTATTTCCTCCAATCCAATATGCAGCTTCCAAACCCCTCTTTATCGGAAGCCTCATTATTTGTTAAACCTTCGTCCATTATAGATGAGCCACTCGCCGCGGTTGTGTGTCGTTTTCGGACCAGTTTAGCTTGGAGCCCGGAGTACCACACCTTTCAAACTGACACCAGCCTTAGGGGCTGCCACCGGCCACCGCAGCATAATCCCCAAACCCACTCTATCACCTGCATTATTCATCCGCCCAGCCATGCCAGAACAATCCCTGACCCGGGACCAGTTTTCCACCCGGATCCCAGCTTTATTTGATTAGGAAGTGGCTGTAGAACTGATCTCTGGTCAGGTTTTGCGGGCAAATTTGGTTTGCATCTGCTCAGAGCTCTGGCTGTCAAATTCAAGCCGTTTCCAAACCGAGCGCTGTATATGTTAACCTTTCCCAGCGCCGAACGCTGCGAGTCAGGATGGTTTACCTCAGACACAATAGTTTGAAAGACCACTATTTTCATTTTAACCTTTCTAAACCTTTGGAAGTCAACGTATTTTTTTTTTAAATCATGATTTCCTGTCTTTTTAACCCAATTTTCTTCTCAATCCAGTTGTGGCCAATTTCTACCCACTTGTCGCCTCTACATTTATTACTGGACGACTATCGCCAACTATGAGATGCCCACATTAGTTGGGACCCTGTTGAGTGTTGAGTGGTTGAGAGGGCAATGAGGAAGTGGTAATGTTATGCACTCTAGACAGATCAAGACCATTACTGTTGTCGGAGGTCAACTATGGGACAAAGTATACAATCTGCTCTTCTTCTTCAGATGTTTCTGAAACCTTTGTCGAACAAACTATATGCTCACAGATGTGGAATTATCCTTTGTGAATACATAAAGTGGATTCAAAAAGATAAAACCTGAGGAAGAAAAGCAGTTTTAGATTAATTGAGTGGCAACAAAGAATTAACTTATAGAATACAACAGTGAAAGGTTGGCAATACTTTGCAAAACCAGTGAGTTATGAACAGGTTGTAACCCAGAAAGGTTACAAGTCAATAGGCAACAATGATCTGTTCTCAGAAGTTGATAAAAGAAAGAACAGTTCTTGATTGATGGATTATGAACTAGTAATCATAATGTCAAAAATTAAGGGATTATGGGAAATGTAGTGAAGGGAATCGACCAAAGCAGAATACATTAGTGAAGTGTTGGCAATACTTCGCAAAAAATCAGTGTTTAAACAGACATTAAACAGAGGTTACAGGCCAACATGCAACAATCATCAGTTCTCAGGAGATGATGATAAAAAGAACAGTTTTTGATTGGTGGATTATGAACTAGTAAACATGATGTCAGAATGTAAGGGATTATGGGAAACGTAGTTAAAGGAATCAACGGAAACAGAGTGAGAAACCAGATGTGCTTTTCTATGCTTTGTCAGAATTTGACTACAAACTGTGACTCATATTGAATCACCTATATTTCAAAAAAGTACAATATCTTTGAAAAGCTACTTTTTATTTCAGTAATTCTGTTGAAAATGTGAAACTCATATGTCATTTAGATGTTTTATGCACAGAGTGATCTATTTTAAGCATTTATTTATTTTATTGATGATGATTATTATGGCTTACAGCCAATGAAAATCCAAAAATCAGTGTCTCAGAAAATTAGAATATTATTTAAGACCAATTGGTACTTTTGGCAGTGTGGGCAGTGTGCCAAGTCCTGCTGGAAAATGAAATCCATATCTCCATAGAAGTTGTCAGCAGAGGGAAGCATGAAGTGCTGTAAGATTTTGTGGGAAAACAAAACTGCACTGACCTTAGACTTGATAATAAAACACAGTGGATCAACACCAGCAGATGACAGACATGACTCTCCAAACCATCACTGATCATCAGTAAATTTTACATTTTATTTGTAAATCAAGGGATCAGAGTCTGGAGGAAGAGTGGAGAGACACACAGTCCAAACTGCTTGAGGTCTGAAGGTGTGAAGTTTCTACAATCAGTGATGGTTTGGAGAGTCATGTCTGTCATCTGCTGGTGTTGGTCCACTGTTAATGGAGATGCAGATTTCATTTTCCAGCAGGACTTGGCACACTGCTCACACTGCTCACAAGTACCAGTTGGGTTTTCATTGGCTGTAAGCCATAATCATCAACAATAAAATAGAATATATATATATATATATATATATATATATATATATATATATATATATATATATATATATATATATATATATATATATATATATATGAGATTCACATTTTGAACTGAATAACTTTTCAATGGTATTTTATTCAATTATATGGTTCCCAAATAAAATATTAACATAAAAAAGCAACTTTTCTCCGAATGCTGGATTTAAAACCCCTTAAAACAGCAGTAAATATTACAGTCCAGTCTGCCGTCCAGAACATTGCTGAGTAAAGGTCAGAAAAGGCCATGATCTCTCTCTCTGAATACCCCTTCAGATATTCAACATGTTGCCAAACAAACAGATACTACCCACAAGTTTTCTCAGCACAGTGTGAGTGTGAGCGATTGTGTAACAAGTGTAATAAAAAAATAGAAAAACACAATAAAAATTCTTATATAGAGAGTTGAATGTGTGAATGCGTATTCTGAGAAGCTTTGACATTCGCAAATTACCGCATTCTCTTAGCCTTGAGTACATCATGTTGTGCGCACATCAAATCAGAGTGTTTTGACGGAAGCGAGCGAGCTTAACCTCTGTCAGAACACTGGCGTCGCAGATATTACAGTACGAGTAGCTTTTTATGTCGTTTTTTTTTTTCTTTCTTTCTCTAAAGTACAGCAGTTTTACAGCTTTAAAAATGTGCCTCGCTCTTTATTATGGTCATATCTGTTTATGCCACCTCTATGACAGTGAAGCTAAGAGGGTGCGATAGGTCATAATGGTCCAAACCAATGATTCAAATTTGGATGAGCTGAATATTGTTGACCTAAATTGTTGATCCACTAAAATACTAAAAAAAAAAAAAAAAAAAAAAAAAAAAACTTGGGAAGGCTTTTTATTTGTGATCAGTTTCTTTTGGATGTTCGCCAAAAAATAAAGGATTTTTCCATGAGGTATCTGTATCTGTTGGAAACTTTAAACACTTCAGATATCTTCCTTTCATTTAAATCAACCACGAACCTGTGGTGTAACACATGTGTAACATATGTGTAACGCAAATAGCATTGTAATGCATTTAGTACATTAATATCATGCTTTCATCAAATGTTTGAAAGTTAACTTTGATCATTTCCAAAAAAAAAAAGTACAATATATTGTATTGAAAAATAAATAGACTACTATGAAGTAGGGGTGGGCAATAGTATATCGTATACAATATATCGTGACACAGGAATATCATGATATTAAAAATCCATATCGTGATAATAGGGCTGTTCTGTCTTAAAAGTAGTCTATTATTTACTGTGTAGCTTTAGGTGTATTTATTGTATAATTGTTTTAGTTGCAGTTTATATGCATGCACTAAATATTCTGCAATATTATTTGCTGCATTATATTAATTTATGCTATATTATTTATTTTGCCACATTATGATTATACTGTTATACTATTATACTATATTTCTGAAATGAATGAATTAATTTAGTTTTCCTATATCGCCAAGTATATCGTTATCGCAAAAATACTCTGAAATATCGTGATATTATTTTAGAGCCATATCGCCCACCCCTACTATGAAGTACACTTTTAGTTTAATGTAATTCAATATACTTCTAAAATACTTATTTCCAAATATACTTTTGTAAATTTTAAGCAAAATGTGTTAAAACCAGCTGTTACTGTAGTTCACTTAAAGTACAATTACTTTTAAAGTAATTTAAAAGTAAATTAAATTACAGCATTTAAAAAAGTACACTTGTAACATGCTAAACATTGTAGTACAGTATATTAAAATATATGTTTATACACAACAAAGTATTCTTCGTACTCTAATGTAAAAAAATTTTAACGTCAATTCTTAGTACATTTCTAATATACCCAGTGTATAATAGTAATACAGTTGTAATACTCTGTAATTAAATGTATTATAATTTTACTGTAAGTATATTTAAAATATGGGGTTACATACATGAAGTAGTTTAAATGTTTAAATGCTACTTAAGTACTGTATATTTTTTATAGTTCCATTTTAGTACAGTTAAGTACACTTAGCACCATTTAAGTAAGACTTTTTTAAGTACTATTCTTGAAAAAAGTTGTTCTATTTTAGCACTCTTTAAATATACTTATTAATAATAATGTGGCTACAATAGGACTTTAGTGCACTATAGCATAATAGTGCTTAATATACTTTAATCTACTTTTTTTCCACTAGGGCAGGGGATTAGGTCAGGTGGAGGACAAACACTTTTATTTGTACTGTTTACTACATAATTTTATATGTGTGCCTTATTTTGGGTAATGTTGTTAATATTATTAATCTACAATGAAAAAAATAAATAAATATAGAAAGAAATATAGAAAAAACATTAAAAGAGGAATTGTGTCCAAACTTTTGACTGGTGTACTGTATATGAACATATAAAATTAAGTTGATCAGCCAAATATTACTCTTAACTCTCTCTCTCTCTCTCTCTCTCTTTTCTCTGTCTCTCTGTCTCTCTCTCTCTTCTCTCTCTCTCTTTCTCTCTGTCTGTCTCTATCTCTCTCTTTTCTCTCTCTCTCTCTCTCTCTCTCTCTCTCTCTCTCTGTCTCTCTCTTTCTCTCTCTCTCTCTCTCTCTCTCCTTCTCTCTTTCTCTCTGTCTGTCTGCTGATGAGCACTTTTTCTGTCTTTACAGATTTAGCTCACACTTCCCGACTCTGACTCTTTTAAACTGCTGCTTCTGTGTGTGTGTGTGTGTGTGTGTATGAACATGTGTGTGTGTGTGTGTGTGTGTCTTGACCTTGTCTACACTCGTGCTGAGACCGAAACACAGAACTTTTCCTCCTTCCCCTCCCTCCTCCCCTAATCCCTCGTTCCTGCTGACACACTCTCTCGCTCCTCCACAGCAGCTGTGTTCCTCATGTCCATCAGAGAGAGGTGAGGAAAGCAATGTGTGTGTGAGAGAGAGAGAGAGAGAGACTGAGAGACAGATGAAGAGAAGGAAGTGTGGGGTAATGTGAAGAGTATAGGGTAGTATAGAAAGCATGGGGTAGTATAGGGCAGTATAGGGAAATGTCCAGTAGTATAGGGTAGTATAGGGAAGTGTTCGGTAGTATAGGGTAGTATAGGGAAGTGTTCGGTAGTATAGGGTAGTATAGGGAAGTGTTCGGTAGTATAGGGTAGTATAGGGAAGTGTTCGGTAGTATAGGGCAGTATAGGGAAGTGTTCGGTAGTATAGGGTAGTATAGGGAAGTGTTCGGTAGTATAGGGTAGTATAGGGAAGTGTTCGGTAGTATAGGGTAGTATAGGGAAGTGTTCGGTAGTATAGGGTAGTATAGGGAAATGTCCAGTAGTATAGGGTAGTATAGGGAAATGTCAGACGTATGGGGTAATATTTGGTACTACAAGATCATATAAGGGAGTATAAGGTAGTTTAGGGTACTATAGGATTATAAAGGTAGTATAGTGAGTATAGTGGGAATATAGGATTGAAGGGGTAGTGTAGAGAGTACAGGATAGCATAGGATTATAAAGGGAGTATAGGGTAGTATAGTGAGTATAGTGGGAATATAGGATTTATGGGGTAGTGAAGAGACTATAGGCATAGTATAGGGACGTGTCAGAAGTATGGGGTAGTATTGAATAGTACAGGATTGTATAATAGGATACTTCAGGATAATAAAGGTAGTATAGGGTAGTATATAGAGTATAAGGGAGTATAGGGAGTATAAGGTAGAATGGGATAGTATTGTATAATAGGATACTATAGGATAATAAAGGTAGTATAGGGAGTATAGTGGGAATTTAGGAATTATGGGATAGTGGAGTGAGTATATGGTAGTATAGTGAGAAAATAGAGAAAGAGTGAGAGATATTGAGAAGCAGCGAAGTAGAGAGAGTAGAGATAGAAACAAAGGATGAGCGAAACTGATACAGATGCTGAGACAGAGTGTGTTTGAAAGAGGGAGATAGTGAAAGTGTGTGAGTGTGTGTTTGTGTGTGAGTGTGTGTGTGTGTAGGAGATTACGAGCCAGAGCACGTCTCTGAGTGCAGTCAGCCAGCCTGCTCATTTATAAATGATCTGAGCTCTTGGACGGGGCCGTAGAAAAACACTGGAGCTGTCCAGATACATATCACACAACAGCATCGCGCCAAACACACATAAGGACTTCAGACGACACCCGGCTGCCGCTGCTGCTGCTGTTGCATAAGATCATGTTGACGCTGTATCTGTCAGTCTGAACACTCTTTAACCACTGAATATCGACCCTGATGATCGTATCTGTTACTCGCCTCTGTTTATAATGTGTTAAAGAGCCCACGGTCTAGAGCTTCCCCTTCGAGTGGACCAATCATAACAATAACACTTCCTTAAAAGAGTATGTTTTGTGCAAAACTCTTCTTTTTTTTTGCATGCTTTTGTATTTCCGCTTGGGTCTCGACTACCTCTATAAACACTCCAAGCATCAAAAAAAAACATCGATCCATCAGTTTTCTGTGAAACAGTTGAAGTTTGGTTGAAACAGTTTAGTTTGGTATCAGAAATCAAATGCTATTTCTACAAGCCTTTTAGATGCTCACTTAATGTGGCGTCACAACATAAAAAAAAAACCCTACATAGAACCACCCTGGCACCACCCCTTATCACAAGCGCCCCACCCACTAGATCAGTTGAAGAAACACCATTTCATTCGCTGGTTGAGAACCTCAAAAAGTGCACAGCAGGATAAGCCAGAAGACTTTGTCTGAAGGTGGGATCTGTACCCACTGTTTTTTGTGCTTCTTTCTCAGTTAGGCATGAACTAGCTTGTTTGTGTTTTGGCTTTTAGCACAAGCTTAAAATAATATGTGGTAAACATGTGTGGTTAGAGGGACACTATTATCCCACAATGCAATGGAAAAAGAAAAACAATTTTATTTTTCATGTGTTTAATATACACATATGCCAATCAAGCATTTCACACATACTGTATAATGTTTATGAGTATATGTGTGAGAGGTATGCATTTTTAATCATCTGTTTATGTAAGAATATACCATAATATACTATAAATCCTCCACTATTTTCCTATAAAAAATAAATAAATCATAAGGAAAATCCAGAATTCCAGGATTCCATAACTGTCCTGATCAATATGCTGATCAATTTGATTAAAAAAAAAAATGGCAAAACATTTTGGTCTAAACTTTTTCTCAACGAATGGTTGGCCCAAAAGATGATCAATAACCAATAAACAGATAGTACTGAACATGTAATTGCCAGTTCCTGAGTAGAAATCCAATAGTAGTGATGCCAGAACACAAGGAGGGTAAAAATTAACATATGTCAGCACCGATACATGTAAAGTAAAACTCCGCCTCTTTTCCAACTGCTGCTGATGCCGATTTTCTGAGTAGCATCACAACGCACTCAGAGGAAACTTAGAGGAAACCGCAGCGACTCGGTTCCAATACATCAGCTCACAGAAGCAGCAGCCTTGTGCTGATCGACATCACCCTAGGAGTGTTGAAGGGAATGTGCGCCATCTACTGTACTCCCCCAGAGAGAGAGCAATGCCATTTGTGCTCTCTCAGGGCTCCGGCAGCTGATGGCAAGCTGCATGATGGGGATTCGAATCTTTAAATAAGTCTTTAAATAAGTCTGTGAAGTTATTTCAGAGCTGCTGATGGTTGATTACAGATTGAGTGAGTGTGTGGGAGATTTATGCTGAAAGAAGTCATCAAACCCCTTCGATTTGATAGATATAAACCACGCATCAGGAGTTTTCTGGTTTTCTCAGACGTTCTTCGGCAGGACTTTGGCGGAGACGACTGTCTCGTCTGTCTGTCTGGAGAGAACGGAGGTCATCCAGTCCAGCTAATAGCTCTGTGAGAATCTGTGCGATTGACATGGTCGCAGTCTCAAGGTGGTTCAGAGCGAGTAGAAATGAATGAATGCCGGAGAATTGAATCCAGTGCACTTCCTGCTAACTCAGAAGAGGCCATGCTTTTAATGAGGCCAGAGAGAGAAATAAAAGAGAGAAAGAGAGAGACGTGGGGCCCTATTTTAATGTTCTATAGCGCATCAGTCAATAGCGCATCGTGCATCTTGGTTTAGAGCACGTCGGAGTGTCTTTGGTATCGTGAGGGCACAAAAAAAACACGTCTTGCGTGTCTTCGCGAAAAGTACAAAAGGCATGAACTCAATCTCTTCATTAATTATGGGTGTGTTTTGAGTGTAACATGAAATAAACCAATCATTGACCCGCTTGACATTCCCTTTAAGATCCAGGAGAGCTCTGACTTTGGCGCGTTCGTATCTTAACAGCGTGGTGGCGCTTTTGCACGTCTCAGCAGAGGATACTGACCTTTGTTTTTACACTGTAGAAACAGTAATGTTATTTTATTCTGTTAAAAGTCTGGTGCACCTATAGGAATAGACTCTGACGATTGACTGTTGTCAGGGTTTTAATCAGTCAGTGGCGCTCCTCTGTTTTCTGCCACCAAAATAGCAACATGCCAGAAATTTACCTGAACACACCTCAATTCCAGAACATAACACCTATTAGTGAAGATTTATTCCTGAACTCCGACGCCTTACTCGTCGGAGGTGTATGATAGGGCCAATGTCTTAAAATAGGAACTAGTGATATGTCCCACGACATTTGCCATGTCCAATTGAAGCCAAAATAAAAAACAATGCACTAACTTTCGGAATATGCATATACAATCTCCTGCATTGAATGTATGTTTAATTTCTGGACACCTGTCTCTTGTCTGTTTGTATGGACAATCATAGCCAGACACCACCAGTCATGATCAGGGTAGTGGTGGGCGGCATACCAGTTCATACTGTACTGTATAATGGTAAGGAATTTAGAACCGGTATGCATTTTTCACATACCGCCATACCACTAGAGGCGCTGTGGAGCGCCGTGTAGAACAGAAGCACACCAAAGAAGCACACAGCTAGCTAGATAATGCTAGCCAGTTAGCATAACAAGCTAACAGCACTGCAGTGACTGGAGTGAGAGGAATGTAATTGCGCAATCGATCCACATCTCAGAGAAACGATCTTGTAACTGGAGAAAGAAGGGGATTGTGGCTTTAAAAACATTGAGTATTTTAGGTCTGTTTATAGTGTTTATGGAACTATTTAAAAAAAGAAAGCTGTGTTAAAGTTGTTGGCATGTCTCTTTTTTTAAGGTAAATTGTTTACATTCTTCAGCAGTTTTTTTTTGTTTTTGCTAATAAAGTTTGGTTTCTTCATATCTTTGCTGTCCAATTAAAAACACTTATCTCCATTTTTGTCAATTTTTAGTTTACTACATACTGTAATTTGAATAGACAAACTGTCCCTTATGCTGTGCCAAAGTTTCTTGATGAACGGACGAATAGAAACTCTTCAAAATTACCTGGAATAAACTCTTTTTACATTGACTTCCATTGAAAGTTTAGAAGGTTTTTTCTTTCTCCTGTAAAGTTGCTGTTTTGGAGATAAGCGACGATTTTTATTGTGTAATTTTGTGGGACAAAGTAAACCCAATAGTAATCAAAGCCCTAATTTAAAGCCTTGGTGTTTTATATTATATGTACTTCTAACAGTACAGTAAATCACAAACCTAAATTAAAGCCCAGTCATGCAAAAAATACTGGGATATTCTGTGAAACTGTCAGATCTTGAAAAATACTGTGTTATACATTTTTGATCATACTGCTCAGCACTATGTGAGGGTGTACAGTAGGTGAATTGTAAATTTACCACCTTTCCTTTTCTCGTACTTTTCCTTTTCCATCTCTTACGCTAAAGCTAGAGGGGCGTGGGGGGCAGCATGCCTCGCTAAAATGACTTGGCACCCCCTCGTCATGCTGGGTCCAGCCTGACAGCACTTTGGCCGGAGCTCTGAGGTGGATTAGTAGCGAGGTAGCCTCTGGCACGGATTTCCCAGCAGCCCTCTGACTGCCCGGTGGGGTCAGCGCTGAGTAAATGTGTTCACGGAGCCCCATCTGCGCCGGGCGGGCAGCGCCAGCTGCATAATTCACCCTCCGTCATAAATCAGGTCCGTCTGAGCGAGTGACGGACAGCCCCGGCGGCCAATCGGCAGCTCGGCTGCAATTAGCGCAAGGAGCGGGGGCAGGCTTCTCATTGGACGCGGTCGCTCAAGGTGACCAGGAGGCGGGTACCTGCTCCCGTTTCCTAGTTGCCAGCCTATGCCAGAGCATGGAATGCTGGGTAATGAGGTGATGTGATTGATCAGGTGTCAGTCCAGATGACTGCGCCTGGATGGTGGCCAGAGCGTCGCCACTCGCTGGTCTTGGGGGGTGGCTGTGGCAGGAAGATGTGTAGTGTGGGGAAGATGTGTAGTGTGGGGGTCTGTGTGTGTGGCCTGCTGTCACGCCCGTCGAACCTTTGTGACAGCAGCAGAGAAAAAAAGGATTATTAACACTTTCTGGACGCTTTCTGAAAAGAAAAAGGAGTCGATGGAGCTTAAATGGAGCAGAACATCCAAATAAAAGATCTAAAATTATTTACAGTTCTGTACAAAAGCTAAAAATCAACCACCATTGATTTGATTCCAGTCAAAAGAGTCATTTAGTACCATTTCATCTTTTTTAGAAGATGTTCCTCAGGAGATAAAACCATCTACACTGGCATGTCATGTCAAAGACCATAGGACTGCTATCTAGAGACAACTAGAATTTTGTCTCATGACTATAGATTTTCAAGGAAGCTCAACAATGCATGTAAAGTGCCACTTTTTTATTGTATGGACAATTCCAGACAGATGCCACCAGTCACGATTGTTATTACCACCCACTGTGCTGTCCACTCTGGGTAGTAATGCCTTGTATTGCACATATTCGTGTGTCCACATACTGTACATGTGACACTGTGGATCATAGAATGTTAAATGGTTTGGAAAGTTTGGAAATTGAATGTTCCATTGATCTGGAAGTAAGGCAATATCATGGCTCACTTTGCCCTCAGCATGCTGGCCAATCACAAGATAACACCTCACAGCTTATACATGTAAAACAGGTGCTCCCAAGCCGTCCCCTGAGGTAAAACTTCACAATCATTAGTCACATTTGGAATATCAGTGCGTTTTTAGAAGAAAGTCAAAAGGAAAAAACCAATAGACCCCCTCAGGACCACTCCCATGGACCCAAGGATCATCAACAACAAACAAGATGATGCAACACTGTTGGTCTAAGGGATGTGGAGGTGTTCCAGAAGCTCCTAGTGGGAAAAAACAGAGATGTTCTCCAAACTATGGACTGAACACTCCATACTCCAGAGTGCAGACCTCAACATCATTGAACGTACTGTATTTGGGATGACTTGTGCTGTAAACTGTGTAACATTACTATTTGTAACCATGCTATCCTTGAAAGTACAGTTGTATTCCAAAGCCTAAGCCTTGAACAGGTGTGTTGAGGTTCCTCAGGTCCTTGGTAGGACTGTCCAATGAATGCCTTTTGCAATTACATCATACAAAACACTTTATAAATCAAAATGATATCTAGCATTTTTTTTCTTTGTACTGTTGTGCTGGTAAGTGTTGGTAATCGAGGGTCCGGAAGGATACATCAGCCGCGTCCACGTTCACACGACAGCTCCAATTCTTGGCTGCATTTCTTGGCTCTATACGAAAACTCCTTCTTTTTTGTAACAGCTTTCTTTGACACACCAGCCAAGAAATGCGGCTGACCTCGGCCTTGGAACACAAGTAAAGTTCTCAAACTTGAAAAGCCCAGCGTGAGAACTTCCTGTTCTTATTCTCAACATGTTTCATATTCATATCCCCCTATATATATATGCTCTACTCTCTCTCTCGCTTTCTCTCGCATTTTGCGCTGTTTGGCTGCTTCGTCTGGGTTCTTGTCACTTGCGAGGCATCCCTGCATTCTGAAGAGTCCTTTTCTGGGGCGTAATCTCTCGGCCGGGTTCCAGAGCTGGGTGAATAAAAGGTGATTTTGGATGGAAAAGTTGGCCCCGCTGACTCGGTGGCGTGCTGCCATGCACTCATTTCAGGTCAGTGGAGTTAGTGAGAGAGCATCTATTATGTGGAGGAGCCAGGAGATCCATTAGAACAGAGCAGGAGTCAAAAGTCTAAGCAATGCAACACAATGCAAGCAAATTCTGAGTGCAATCCCAATTCTAAAAAATAGTTGTGACACACGGTAACCGTACTATTTGTCTGAACTCCAACAAAATAAGCCTGTTTTACATAAAAATATATAATTTTTTTAACCTTTTCAGTCCGTGCATCCATTACAACGGACATTATTTTACATTATTCATTATTATTTTATATAATTCAGGTCTGAAAGGGTTCAATATTACTCAACTATTTTGAGTTAGCTGAACAACATTTGTGGCACAGTTTTCTATTTTTTTTTATTATTTCTGCACCTACTGTAATAATTAGAATTTCAGTGAAAAATTTAAATCAGTTAACAGGATTTTTCCATCCTGTTACAAAAGTAAGTTTCATTATACCGTCACATTTTTGTAACAAGATGCAAAAATTAAAACATAAAAAAAAGTTGAGAAGATTTTTTTTTTCAATTCTGTAAGTGAAAGACAGAAATGAAAAAATAAAAAGATTGAAAAAAAAAACAAAAAACGGATCAATTTATCGTTCACCAAATTAAATTGAAAAAAAAATAAATAAATAATAATAATAATTAAGGTTTATACCTAATTTTCTATATTCAAATTCAAGTTTAGCCTGAAATGGTCAGAAAATTGAACTGATCGTATATATTATGATTAACTGCTTGGTCTCTGTGTTGTAGACTGCAGAATATATATATATATATAAAGCAGTTTCTCAATGCAAAATTGTGGCTTTAGTTGTGGATATCCCATCATCTACAGTTCATAAAATCATTAGAAAAAAAAAAAGATTCTGATCAGAATCTGGAGAAATCCTAATATGCAAGGGACAAGACCCAGTATGTACAGTATTTTCTACTGTAAAAAATACATCTATTAGTATATTAGTATCTTAAATCATTATATTTCATTTTTGGACGTGTTCCTGCCTTTTTTTCAATGATTTTTGGTAGGCTCTGAATCCACTGAACCCATGACTGACCCATATGGGAGGATGGATGGAATTATAGTTCACTGCCTGGCCAAAAAAAAAGTTCCCACACTCTAGTATTTGGTTGGACCACCTTTAGCTTTGATTGCTGCACACATTCACTGTGGCATTGTTGTATTCAATAAGCTTCTGCAATGTCACAAGATTTATTTCAGTCCAGTGTTGCATTCATTTATTCATTTTTCACCAAGATCTTGCAGCAGCGTTGATGATGGTAGAGTCTGACAGCTGCACAAAGCCTCTCTTCTCCATCCAGCACATCCCAAAGATTCTCAATGAGGTTAAGATCTGGACTCTGTGGTGAACTCTCTCTCAATCCATGTGTGAAAAAAAAAGATGATCTCATGCTCATGCTCATGTCATCTTGGAATATGGCCGTGGGAACCATCAGGGAAGAAAAAAAATCCATTGATCCACGAATAACCTGGTCTATATTCAGTATATTCAGGTATTGAGGTCAGCTGACCTCATTCTTTCAGCACATACTGTTGCTGAACCTAAACCTGCAGACCAACTGCAGCATCAACCATCAACCCCACATCATTTACTTACTTACTAAAATCCAGGTGAAGACTTTTTTTTGGTCAGGCAGTTTTTCTCTAACAAAGAAACAATCAATAAAGTCTATTATTATTATTATTATCATTATTATTATTATTATTATTATTATTATTATTATTATTATTATTATTATTATTTATAGTAGTAGTTTATTAGTATTAGAAATAGTAGTAGTAGTTCTAGTAGTATTGTGTTGTTCGATGATGTTGCTGTACGTACTCACCTTGCATTTGCCTTTCATTTGCTTTAAAGTTTTATCATTACACGGATTTTGAACGTGAGCCGGTTTGGCTCAGGTTCCTCACGCTGAGAAAAACAGCGTCAGCTTTGAGCACAGCCTCGATTTATCACAGCTTAAACTTTTCAATTAGTTCAGTGAAGATTAATCATTTAGAACTTCACCTAAACTGATTACCTCTGTCCAGGCAATTTAAAAGTTCTGGAGTTCATAAACTGAAGAAGCTTAATTGATTCCATTGTTTTTATTCATTTATTTTTTTTTTTTTTACGTCAGTGCAAATGCTTAGACTTTGAAAGTTCTCAGACTTTCTTAGCAGGAATACTGATCTACAATCAGTTCTTATGACTATTATTCATTCTAAAACAGCATAAGATACTTCATGTACTGATCTACATCCAGTTCTACCAAATTCATGTTACAGCTCTGGAAAAAATAAGAAACCACTTAAATTGAAAACCTCTGAAATATAATCAAGAGGAAGATGGATGATCACAAGCCATCAAACCAAACTGAACTGCTTGAATTTTTGCACCAGGAGTGAGTAGCATAAAGTTATCCAAAAGCAGTGTGTAAGACTGGTGGAGGAGAACATGATGCCAAGATGTATGAAAACTTAAATCTTAAAACTTGTTTTGTTTGCATTATTTAAGGTCTGAAAGCTCTGCATCTTTTTTTTTTTATCATTTCAACCATTTCATATTTTCTGCAAATAAATGCTCTAAATGACAATATTTTGTAAGGATTTGTAATTTGGGAGAAGTGTTGTCCATAGTTTATAGAATAAAACAACAATGTTAATTTTACTCAAACATAAACCTATAAATAGCGAAATCAGAGAAACTGATTCAGAAAATGAAGTGGTCTCTTAATCTTAATTTTTTCCAGAGCTGAATACACAGTATGTGCTCAAAAATGTTCAGCTCAAACTCAAAATAGTTGAGTAGTGTTTAGAAATCCAAGTTTTATGTAGAACAGACTTAATTCAATACTTAATTTAAGTTAAAACTACGGTAACACTTTACCTGGATGGTCCATTTTATGGCCTTGTTGATGCTCAACTGACATTCAACTAACACTGAATTGAATGTCCATTAAATTTAACTTAACCCTATTTTGAATGTAAATGATTCAAAATAGAACCTAACCCTATCCAACCCTAACCTTAACCATTAATCAACCCTAAAATCTAACCCTAACCTAAACCCTTAATCAACCCTAAAATCAAACCCTACACCTAACCCTAACCTTAACCATTAATCAACCCTAAAATCAAACCCTACACCTAACCCTAACCTTAACCCTTAATCAACCATAAAATCAAACCCTACACCTAACCCTAACCTAAACCCTTAATCAACCCTAAAATCTAACCCAACACTTAACCCTAACCTTAACCCTTAATCAACCCTAAAATCTAACCCAACACCTAACCCTAACCTAAACCCTTAATCAACCCTAAAATCTAACCCAACACTTAACCCTAACCTAAACCCTTAATCAACCCTAAAATCTAACCCTACACCTAACCCTAACCTTAACCATTAATCAACCCTTAAATCAAACCCTACACCTAACCCTAACCTTAACCCTTAATCAACCCTAAAATCTAACCCTACACCTAACCCTAACCTTAACCTAGACTTAAAATCTAACCCTAAACCCAATCCTAAAATATTAAGATAAGCATTTGGGTTAGAGTTGAATGTAGGGTTATATTCAATAGAGAATAATTTACTTTCACCTTTTAGTTCATTTACATTTAATAGACATGTAGTTGAATGTTAGTTGAATGTCAGTTGAGCATCAGAGAGGCCATCAAATGGACCATCCAAGTAAAGTGTTACCAAAACAACTTATAGTATAGGGATAGTAAAGACCATAGAATCAGTAATACCAGTACCATTGGACTTGTCCATGTCTCTACTACATAATAGAACAGCTTTTTATTGTTGGGTTTGTTGCAGAGTGGATGGAACGGAGGTTTTCGCCAACATAAAAAAAAAAAATATATATATATATATATATATATATGTTTGAACGCTGTATGCTGTATGAATTATGCATGAGAATATATACATCTTATTTATGTCAAGGCAAACAGAATAGTACCCCAAAAGAGGACCCCATTAAAATAACATTTCAGCTCTGAGATTTGTTGCACTGAATGCAAGCCATGCTTTATTTTCACCACGCATTCCCCGAGCGCGCTGAAGAGCCCAGAGCCTCGGCCTTGGACGAGTCCGTTTCTCTCTGATTCGAACTGGAAACATCAAATATGACCAGAACCTGCGGTTGGCAGAGTATTAAAGGTATTTGATGCATGTAATGCAGCGATTTGTATTTACTTTTATTTTCCGTCTCTCTCTGCCTTTGCTGGATGTTCCTACCTGCTCCGTCTGATCCCCAGTTGACATTTTAACATAACAGGCATATTAATATCAAGGGGAAAATGATCTTGGAATAGCTGTGTTTACACTGTCACACATCCAACAGTTTCGGCATGTGCTAACGAGCCAGCAAGAGCACTGCACCGAGCGCAAAACCTTCCTGTTGATTGCCATTAATGATAATGTGTGCGGCATCTGAGGTGCCACGGCGACAGTCGCTGCTTCTGTGACACGACCTTGAGATGTTAACTTTTAACAGTTTAAAAGTTTAACAAAGAATTTATTCGTGAATCCTGAAATAATGATGTAGAATCACTGGGGGTGGAATAGCTAAAATAGGTACCACTTTAAAAATAAATTTATTAAAAAATAAATTTTTTAAAGTGTTTATAAATGGTTTACAATCAGTTTATTAATGGTTACTAATTAGGTTGTAAATGCCTTAAAAATCATTAATAATCAGTTATAACACATACATAGAAAGGGCAACAACGACCAGTTGTTTGCCTAATAGTGAATCAGAGAAACTGATTCATAAACTGTGTAACTGGGTAACACCTTATAATAACTTTCATTAATAATAAATGTTTAATTAATGATCAGTAGATGTGAAGAAAGCAGTAGTCCGTCAGAATTTGAATATTAACAAATGCTTACATATGATACTTATTTATCAGCATGGATATTTTGGTACTACTTTAAAATAAGACTACCTTTATAAAGGGTATATATATTGTTAATTACAATTAGCTTATTAATAGTTACTAATTAGGTTGTAAATGACTTAAAAATCATTAATAATCAGTTATAACACATACATAGAAAGGTAGAAAGGGCAACAGTGACTTGTTGTTTGCCTAATAGTGAACCCACAGCCATCTATATTGTTGCCCTTTCTATGTATGTGTTATAACTGATTATTAATGATTTTTAAGGCATTTACAACCTAGTTACTAACCATTATTAAACTGATTGTAAACCATTTATAAACCCTTTATAAAGGTAGTCTTATTTTAAAGTGGTACCCTAAAAGAAAATGTTACATTCACATTACCAGGCTAAAGTGACTCAAATCAGATTTTTTTTTGGCTGAATGTGGCTCAGATCTGATTTTTTTTTATTCATGTATGAACGTGCCGAATCATGTGTAGTCCTAAATCGGATACAATAGGATACAATACCAAGTGTGCAAAAAAATTAATTTGCACTCCACCAGGGTTAAACCCATTAGATTGATAACTTAGATAAAAAATATATTTTTCCAATAAGAATAATAGAAATACTCTAAAATAATCCCATTGAGTTTCCATTGGCAACACCTGAGAAACCACCTGGAATACCATAGCACCCACGTTGAAGCACTATAGCACCAAAACCGCATATGCAGTACCAGTCAAATGTTTGTATTTCATTTTGTATTCATATTTTATCCTTCATAGTAAATCGAGAGGGAAGTGATTCAGACTATAAAGGAACACATAAGGAATCATGTAGTAACTTAAAAAATATTAAACAAACCAAATACTCCCAAATTTGAAGCATTTACATGCTTGTATCTGGGGTTAAAACTGTTAACTTGCGGTTTCTGAGGCCGGTAACTCTTGCTCTTCCTTTTCTGGAGCAGTCCTGATGAGAGCCAGTTTCATCATCACGTTTTTGATGGTAATTTTGCAACTGTACTTAAGGATACCTTCAAAGTTCTAGTCAAATTTTTTGACTGGTACTCTAACTAGCAAGACCATAGCAACCACTATGCTATCCTGCCAGTCATCTCATACCTCAAAAAAATCTATTTGCAGACATCACTGCTGAACAGGCTGTCCGTTCTCTTCTCTACAGGCCACAGTGTTTACTGGAAAGCTGTTTCATGAACTTGTACACATTTACGCATTAATCACCCACTATTTATATGGTAATTCTCAGTTAGCAGGGTGTAATTTACGTTAGAGAGGATGGAGTGCTTTGCCGTCTCATCGGGTGACTCAACAGGATGTGCACTCTCTCCTTTTTCAGCTTAATGTACTGTATGTTTAGAACGGAATATAAAATATATCTCGTTGCTGCTTCACCTTCATCTTATCAGCGTTGAGTCAGTGATGACTATGCTGCTGATGATGAATGATGATGGTTCTCTCTCCTTTCTACTCTCTCTCTATCTTTTCATTCTCATAACTTCTCAGAAATAGATTAACGGATAGATTTGTTGGGATTCATAAAGTAACAATAATGTGGATCGATTTTAAGATATTAAGATATTAAGATTTTTAAGAGAGCCAGAAGGTAACATAGACATGAGGGCACCTTGAAACTGAGTGAGTGCATCCGTTCAAAGGATCAACATGGAAAAAATGGATTTCCATCAATTTGAATGGAAAATAAGAGTTTGATGGTGCTTTTTTACAACAGCGTTGAGCCAGTTATGATCATTCTGATGATTTCCTTTTCAAAACTCTTGACTTTTAGTGGAGCCATTGGAAAAAGTGTAGCATAACCACAGATATTCAGTAGGTGTGGCATTAATAATGTTGATATATGCTGAGGTAATGATGCTGCAGTACTAGATACCAACCAGAACATAAGTACTGATCTACATTAATTTCCTCCAATGCTAATGCTACAGTTAGTAGCATTAGCTTCAGAACAGGAGTAATGATCTAGAATCATTGTTGTTATAAAAAAACAGTACAAAGATAGACTCAATACTCAGAACTCGAGTTCTGATTGCATTATTGGCATATTTAGAATGAGAAAAGACTTTAACAGAGACTTTAATTAAGTTATATTAATCTTGTAAGAATCCACATTTGTGGCACAGATACCTTTGGTCATTTAAGTTTAAACCACTTTCAATTCCAGAACACAAGCTAAAGTTTTTTTTTTTTCAGTTTTAGGTAAATTATGTCTTTATGTAGCATGGCCTGTAGCCTGTGACAGCAGTGCATAAATCGAGTAGCTACTCCCATCTCAGTTGATTTTTAATCCGTTTGAATCGTTCCTTTCTGCTCATCATCACCTGACTACTAGTCAGTTTTACCTGTTCACCTGTGTATACTGTAAACGCTGTATCTGTACGTCTTGCTTTTAAAAAAAATCTAAAATAGTAATAGATGTGAAACAAATCTTCCCAAAATGACGCTTCAGGCTTACTGTAGTCGATATAGTTTCACAAGCCCATCAGTGACTCTCGCAATTCCCTCGGTGGTTCTCTCTCCCCGCCTCCTCATCGCAATTGGATCTATTCAGAGCGACAGCGTGAACAGAGCTCCAGCTGTTGTGTAATCTCAGGCTGGGCTCCATTGTTCTATCGCTCTACCTCTTCAATACATCCCTGGACAGTTTTTATTTTCCTTTATGGGGGTTAATTGAGTCTTTTGACCCAGTGCTGTTTGTGTTTTCCAGCCACAATACAATAGGAATGAGTCGAGCTGAAATTGCTTATTAGGTGCGAGGTGAGCTGCTGTCTGGATCAGACAGGGCCCTGCTGTCGTCTTCAGGTGCCGTTTGCTGCCGAAGCGCCCACGTCCACGTTCACCGGAGAAGCAGGAGGCTTGAAGTCTTTTCCCGCAGAATAATTTCATGTTTATCCTCCTCCATCGATCAGAACTGTCTCCGAGCACAAATCACAGCCCCTCCCGTCACCAACGAGGTTAGCGATATTGTCCTGCGCTGTAGTCGAGCCCGGACAATGGGATTAGTGTGAGAGATGAATTATTCCTCCTGGTTGGAGACCATTAACAGACTCTCACAACTGGCTTAAACCCAAAACCTTCAGGGCAGTTATTGATGCAAGTACTGTAGGTTTCCCCCAAACCATCATCACTGATTGGTGGAAACTTCACACTAGACCTCAAGCAGCTTGGACTTTGTGTGTCTCTCCACTCTTCCTCCAGACTCTTATCCATTGATTTCCAAATGAAATGCAATGAAATATAATTTACTGATGATCAGTGATGGTTTGGAGAGGCATGTCTGTCATCTGCTGGTGTTGATCCACTGTGTTTTACAGTATCAAGTCCAAAAAAAAGTCAGTGCAGCGTTTTCCCACAAAATCTTACAGCACTTCAAATTTTTGCTTCCCTCTGCTACTGACAACTTTTTAACGGAGATGCGGATTTCATTTTCCAGCAGGACTTGGCACACTGCCCACACTGCCACACTGAGTACAATAATGATGTGTTGTTAATCTGTTGTGAAGCTAGATAAACTGAACAATACTCATCAACTTGTCTGTGTGTGCTGAAGGTGTATATATATACTGATGGTCACAGGTGAAATCAATACTCCAGTGATTTGCTTCCATGTGCAGTGTCAGTGTGTGATGTCAAAGTGAGGTGCATTCTGTAGCAGGTATCGTAGTCCGTAAACTGGAGATTACAGATAGAGCTGAGTGCAGAAGAGACAGTTGCACTTTCTGCAACAATCTTGATTGCCATAAATTAAGCGAATTATAACAATAATAATAAAAAATAATAACAATAAATTATTATTTTATTAACAACCATTAACAGGTGACAAACATTATTTTTAAGAATAAGAATAAGAATATCAATATTGATATCATCAGCAATAAAAATGAGTAATAATAATAATTCTTATGCTACAGCTACTAATAAATCTTTACAAGTACAGTATTAACTTGAATTACATCTTGCTTTGAAAAAAAAAATAATGGAAAGCAATATAATAATAAAACAAAATAAAAAAAAAAACAAATAAAAGTGCTAAGTTGATTAATAAGTAGTGATAAAACTATTATAATAAAAATAATAAAAATAGTAATAAGTAATAAAACTAGAGGGAAATCTTTACGAAAATTTCCAGACATTTAGGAACTTTCTGGAATGTGAGGAAATTTCCGGAAATGTCTGGAAAAATATGAAAATGTTTGAAAATGTCCAGAAATTGCCAGAAATGTACTGAAATTTCTGGAAAATGTTTTAAAAAGTACTTAAAACATCAGTTTTGTGAAAACAGTAACCACAATAACTCTAAAAAGCAACGTAAGATTTCACGTCAAAAGCTGTAAAAGGACTAGCATTTAAAAATAGGCAAATAGAATAATAATAAGAAGAAGAAAATTACAGAGAAGTCAAATTAATAACAGTAGTTCAGCTGTAGTTGTGTAATCCTTTACAGCAGATATAAAAATATAAAGTCTTTTGGCAGAACGTTGTTGATATAAATATACGTAGTTTGTAGTTTATTCATGTGAACGATGATGTGCACAATTACGTTAACTCAGAGAGTTGAGAGAAACACTGTGTGAGAGGGAGGCGCGAGAGCACAGGGCACAGCTTTCTCGCTCTGGGGGTCTGGAGAAGCTTCAGAAAGCTTTCAGCTGCCCTTCAGCGTGACACCTGGGGTTCAGGGGGGCTCACCTGGGCTAATCTGGATCAAGCGCTGCCGCTAAGGAAGTGTTAGCGCCCGCGGGAGGAAGTGGGTGTCGCTCTTTGTTGGAGGGTACGGAGGTAGTCAGGATGAGCTTATTTAGACATGCCAGCGTATGTGTGAGGAAGGGGCACAGGTGCGCTTCACTGTGTGCGTGTAGTTGTGTGTGTGTGAGGTGGGTTGCACCTGTGGAGGTGCCAGGATGTGCCTGTGCCTGTGATTGGGTATGTGTGGGGGCTTCAGTCCCAGAGGGTTATGCAAAACATAGAATGAACAATGGGCTGCTTATGGGTTTGTGTTTGACTTTGTAACCATATACAGTCCCAGTTAGACATTTCAACACTAAAATTCAGTAGTTCTTTATTAGTTTAAAATGTTGTGCATTGTAGATTAATACTAAAGCCATTCAAACTCTGAGGAAAACACAGAATAGGTTTTATATTTTTATATTTTAGATTCTTAAGAGTAGCACCTCTTGCTTAGATTACAGGATTGGAAATTATCAGCTTTATGAGGTAGAGTCACCTGGATTTCAAGCATTCAGTTAACAGCTGCGCTGCTGAACTCATCAAGAGTTAATAATAATTTGAATTTATTGCCCTCTTAATGTGTTTGAGAGCATCAGCTGTGAAGTTAGTAGTTAGAAGAGGTAGTGTCATGACAGGCACTCGCAGGTGCAAATCAAAATTAGATTTTAGATTATTAGTAGGTCATCAGTAGATTGCCAGTTCGAATCCTGTTCATGTAGCTTGCCATCAGCTACCGAAGCCCTGAGAGGGCACAATTGGCCTTCCTCTCTCTGACTAAGGGGGTGGGTAGATGGCACTCTTTCACTCCTAGGGTGATGTCGATCAGCACAAGGGAGCGTCTGTGAGCTGATGTATCAGAACGGAGTCGCTGCACTTTCCTCCGAGTGTGCTGTAATGCTACTCGGCAATGATGCATCAGTAGAGCAGCAGCAGCAGTTGTAAAAGAGGCGGAGTCTGACTTCACACATATATATATATATATATATATATATATATATATATATATATTATTCAATAAAGTATCAGACAAATGGATAGTCAGAATGAGCAAGGTCAACACTGGTTAAAAGCAGCAATGAGGGTTAAACAAACCATAAACGAAACACAGTCCAGAGGTCATACACAGCCAGGCAATATCAGGGTCGGTAAATACAACAAAAACACAGTCAAAAACAAAAGAGAGCTAACACAGGCAATGGGATAACACTTTGCACTTTGTACGAGGATAAATCCGTCAACGTTCAATAAGCAATGAGTGAATCAGAGTGAGTGGCTTGAATAAGGCCCAGAGCAGGTGATTTCAATATTCAGGTGATTTGCTTTGTGGAGGAGGAGAGTTAAATACTTTAACACCCGCAGATGACATGTCTCCCCACACTGTGTCCAAACTTTCGGCCTGTACTGTATAAATATAAATTTACTCCGAACTCTGAACTGAACCTTCAGCTTTGGTCCAGTTGATGATTTGTGGCTGGATCTGTGCACAGTGCAGTAGTGAATATGAAGACGGGAGTTTTCGCCCAAGCTGAAGGTTTTTCTCAGCTCCTGCTGCCTCAGGTTCCCTCAGGGGAATTCATTTAGAGGTAAGGGCCGGACTCCGGGGACAGGCCAGCTGCAAATATGACCTATTGATTGACAGCGAACAGCGATGCCTACAGAATTCATCCTGTGAAATGCACCAGCAGTAAACATACACACACATATATATACACAAACTCACTATTCATACAAGCACAGAACCACACACTGAACAAACAAACAAGCACAGGTAAATATCGATTACCATGTAGAAATGTGTGGACATGCATATGGATGTGAAAGTGTGTTTTCACTACCTTTATGGGCTGGATAAATTGCTTCATCTTTGAGTTCCTTTGAGTTGAATGACCTTGTAATTCAGATCATGTAGCAATGTACAAGAAGAAAATCTCTGTTTACACCTGATACACATTAGAATCTGGATAACAGACAGATAGATAGATAGATAGATAGATAGATAGATAGATAGATAGATAGATAGATAGATAGATAGATAGACAGACAGACAGACAGACAGACAGACAGACAGACAGACAGACAGACAGACAGACAGACAGACAGACAGACAGACAGACAGATAGATAGATAGATAGATAGATAGATAGATTTTTCAGAGCTGCATATGCTGCAATCTTATTACTGACTTTTGGCATATTCATGTGTTTGAAAGAATAATCACAGTTTTCATGCATCTTGGCAGGTTCTCCTCCACCAGTCTTACATACTGCTTTTGTATAAATTCAAGCAGTTCAGTTTGGTTTGATAGCTTGTGATCATCCATCTATCTCTTGATTATAATCCAGAGGTTTTTAAATTTGGTAAAATCAAAGAAAATCATCATTTTTAAGTGGTCTCTTATTTTCTCCAGAGCTGTATATACATTTCTTGTGAGGTTTACTTCAGGCTAAGGATTTATACATAAGCTGTGGCATAGGGTAACTAGCTACGCAAATATGTCGCAGAAGTTAAAATTGGCCTTAAATACTCAATACTCTGACAAAACCGGAGTATTCTATTATTCTCAGTAGTGCTTCTCAGACTAAACTGACCGCCAGTGCAAATCTGCAGTAATGAAATAACGTGCCATTTTGCTCTATTGCTCTATTGTTGTTTCTGCTTCCTTTCTAACGAAACGACGCGGCGCTCTTCTTCTTCCCCTTTGTTCGACAAACAAGTTACCTTTTCTCTTCCTGTTTCTGAAAGCCTCGCGCTGTAAAGCCTTCGGTAGAGTAGGCAGGACTGAAATTGCTTTAATGAAGGTTCAAATTGCATGTTGATTCATTCTCCGTTTTGCAATGACAAGCAATTTTTGCCATTATCTTTCTGCGAGACCCCCAGGGCCCACAGGCAGGAGCTGCATGAGAATAACTTGCTCTTAAAAAAAAAGTAAAAGAAAAGAAAAAAAAGTAAAAAAAAAAAAGATAGATACGAAAACAAACATGGCAAAGTTGATGACGGTGCAAACTTGATAGCGCTGAGCTAAATGGAGCGCAGGTACGTGTCAGAGGTATGGCTGATGCTTAATTGAGAAGCTAGCTCCAGTGACTCCATCTTGCTCCATCATTCTCTCTTTTTTTTCTTGCTCTCTGTCTGTCTTGCTCTCTTTCTATCCTTCCCTCTCTCTCTCGTTCTTGCTTTCTCTGTGTTTTATAAAAGCTTAGATGTAGAAGTGCAAAGTGTCAATCACTCTTTTACCCCCCTGGATAAACAATAAAAAAAAATAGAACAGTGAGACGCAAAGTTAACAGTCTCTCTTGAGTCACAGACAGTTTGGGCTGGAATTAAATGAATCTCCACTGTTTGGAGATGCTGGATTGAGAAAGTTCTGCACTGCTGAGGTAAATTACCTAAAGCACTTAAGGTCCCTGTAGTGTTAAGGCCACGAAGCACCTTTGGCTTTATTTCGTGTCATTATTTCTCTTTTTCGGGAACTTACTTAAACAAGCAGAGTCATTCTGTGGAAAAAAAGGCCAGATTGTAAACTTTCAGAACATAAAACATTTATTAAGTTCGGAAAGAGAAGAAGGTTCCACATTCCAGGTCGTTTATAAGCTGGTATATAAGGCCAATATATAAGGTACGTTTGGCAGTGTGGGCAGTGTGCCAAGTCCTGCTGGAAAATGAAATCCACATCCTCATAAAACTTGTCAGCAGAGGAAAGAAGCATAAAGTGTTGTAAGATTTTGCGGGAAAACACTGCACTGACTATTTTGGACTTGATAGAACACAGTGGACCAACACCAGCAGATGACAGACATAGATCTCCAAACCATCGCTGGTCACTGTGGAAACTTCACACTAGACCTCCAGACTCTGGTCCCTTGATGTCCAAATGAAATGCAAAATTTTGTGATGGTCAGTGATGGTTTTTGGAGATCCATGTCTGTCATCTGCTGGTGCTGGTCCACTGTGTTCTATCAAGTCCACAAAAAAAAGTCAGTGTAGTTTTGTTTTCCTGCAAAATCTTACAGCACTTCATGCTTCTTCCCTCTTTTGACAACTTTTATGGAGATGTGGATTTCATTTTCCAGCAGGACTTGGCACACTGCCCACGCTGCCAAAAGTACCAAGGACTTATACGATATTCAAAATTTCTGAGACACTAATTTTTGGGTTTTCATTGGCTGTAAGTCGTAATTATCAACAATAAAAGTCTAAAACTCTAAAAAAAATAAAGTAACTATATTACAGATGTACGATAACTCAACAACATGTGCTAAAAAGTTCCTTCTAAAGTGTGAAGAGCAGGTTTTCCCAACATAATAAAAGTTCTAGACTCTGTGTAGCTTTTGTAGTTTGAGTTTTGACATTGAAAAGCTTACAGCTCAACTCTGACCTGCTGTTTTCTCCGGGTTTGTGCAAAATTGCTCATTTCTCTTTTAATTCTTTCTTGTTCAAAGGTATTATTATCCATGAAGTTCTAAATCCCAGAGAGCGACAATAAAATGAAAGAGTGGAGCCACATGCAGCCCATGAGTCATACTTTTAACAGCAGGAAACATGGGCGATCATTCAAATGTGCATTGATAAACTTTTCCGTACGAGATTTGAGCCTATAATTAGTTAGAAATGGTAGTCAATGCTTTTTTCTTTCTTTCTCTCTTTTACTCTTAAAGTACTTCATTCTGACAATCTGCCCTCGGTATAGAACCCCTCTTTTTTTTGTTTGGCTCGTGAGATGTGTAATAAACGCTGTGTTTTGCATCTATCACCTTGCTCTATTTAAATGCACCACAAGAAAAAAAAAAAAAAACGCCAAAAAAAATGGCTGACAGCATCTTTTTCAGATCAGTTTTCTTCACGCTTCTTCTGCTTGGCAGCATATTATTCGTGAGTCATGCCCTTGTAGCACCTTGTTTGCTGGTGTTGGTGTCACTCTGAGAACAGAAGTATAAAAATTTAATACTTCATACTTCAATTGTTTCATTTAAGCATTTAAAGTAATTGACGGGTATGTTGGCGTAGTCAGCAGGCATGACCGGCGCAACAATACACAGCTTATATTTGCAATGAATGGAGCTGATTGCTGTTATGGATATGATAAAACTCCCACATATAAGGAAGGTTAATTTTCCTATTGTTGGAAAATAGTCCGAAGAGACCCTACAACTTAAATGGAATCATGGTATGAGCCTAATTCTCACCTATGAGTCTAGAAATGGGCTTTTTCAAATTTCAAAGTTTTAAGGTTTCAAAGAGTTAGAGTTACAGATAAGGGTTTGTGATAGGTTTGTTGAGGCATCTGAGGCAATGGATGAGCATTGTCCTGTTGAAATGTTGTGCACTTGAATGTATGTCCAGAAAAGGAATGACCACTGGCTGCAGGATCTCATTAAGGTAACATTTGAATATTTGTAGTCAAGTGTAGTCTTGATTATGGCTTTTGCATGTGCTGCAAAGTCTTTATTAAAGGTCCAAATTAAATAAAGCATAAGAGACAAAAACATATGTTCTTACTCAGCCTTTAATTTACATCAATAAGTAGGTTCAACAAGTAGGTATCCAAAAGGATGTTTAAAGCTTAGATAGTCTTAGAAAGTCTGGTGGCATGTTGGTTAATGATTAGGATGTTCACCTCCTAGTGCTGGGGTCCTGGGTTCAAGTCCCTATCTAGGTGGAGTTTCCATGTTCTCCCCAGGTCTGCGTGGGTTTTCTCCAGGGACTCCCAGAGTCCAAAAACATGGAAACCAGGTAAATTGGATATTCCATTGGAAAAAGCTACCTACTGCTACTAGAGCAGGAGTGTCCCTCTCTTCCTTCAAGAACCACCTAAAGACCGAGCTCTTCAAAGAGCACTAACTCTCCTAACACCTCTAACAAACTGCATCTTGCTAGCAGAGCAGGAGCATCCCTTACTACCTGCAAGAACCACCTAAAGACCGAGCTCTTCAAAGGGCACTTACTCTTTTAAAACCTCTAACAAACTACCTACTGCTACCAAAGCAGCAGTGTCTCTTGCTACCTTCAAGAACCTCCTAAAGACAGAGCTCTTCAAAGAACACTTACTCTCCTAACACCTCTAACAAACTACCTTCTGCTACCAAAGCAGCAGTGTCTCTTGCTACCTTCAAGAACCTCCTAAAGACAGAGCTCTTCAAAGAGCTCTTACACTCCTAACACCTCTAACAAACTAACTACTTCTACCAAAGCAGGAGCATCCCTTACTACCTTCAAAACCCTTCCAAAGACCAAGCTCTTCAAAGAGCTCTTACACTACTAACACCTCAAACAAACCAACTATGTGAGTGAATTTTCTTAAAGCATACTTTAGGGAGCTATTCCAACAGGACAATGCTTGTCCACATACTGCTTTTGTCTCAAGAGCTTGCCTTCAAGACACAGATGCTATATGGGATGGTATCTGACGCCCTATCAGCACTACTCCACTGCTACTGCAAGATCTGCTTGAACTGCATGGCAATATTCAAGCTACACTTGATGGATTATTGCGGGACACCATTAGGAACCTCTACTAACCTCAACTCCATTCTGAGACAGCTGGCATATTGTGTTACGCATTTATTAAACATGTGTTACACATGCGTTTCATGTGAGTTGCACATTGTTTCTTTATGTTTAGCTCAATAAATGTTGCCCATATCTCTACCTCTAAATATAATAATTTCTATCTTTCTTTCCCATAACTCTATGCAATCTGCAATCTGACTCTTACTTCTTGGCACATCCATGCATCCACTGCACTGCCACAGTCTGATCTGTCTTGGCTAGGGTCTGGAGATGTATTTCTCTGTGGTTGAGAGCAGTAGTTAAACACTCGGCTCAGCCATCCTAAAGGCGAACAGGCCTCAGTGTGTCTCGTGGGGCTGCTGTTCGACTCCATTAAGCAGCCAGCGTGCTTTGGTTCCCCACAAATCATAATCCGCACTTCTGGAGGAGGCACTGATGTTTCCAGCCAAAGAGTTCTATAGGAGACAGCTGTATTTCGAGCGTTAGGGCAGAGAACAGCTGTTAAACATCGATGTACTGTACGCCTCGGTGTCAGACAGAGGAAAGCAATAGCTGTGCTGTAAATGTAGTCATTTGAAAAGCCATAAGCAGCTAACGCTAGGGTTGAGAGAGGGTTATGTACAAGGCTGTTCTTTATATGTAGCATAGAGTGAGTCGTTTGTTGTTTTTCTCTTCAAAAACAAACAAAAAAAAAAAACAGCGTAACACAGCATCTCTAAAACAAGTTGACTAAAAAAACCCAAAACTGTTACATCACAGTCTTAATTTCTTGTATTTACCCTCTATAAATTTGGAGATGGTTGTAGTTGGCAAAGCTGGCTGGCAAAACAGCAAGTAAACTATGATGTTGATGATACTGGAGAGCAGCCCATCACCTCCAGACTCTGCTAGTCGTGGGAGGAGGGGTTCCTGTACGAACCAGGCCTTGTGAACCTGTGTTTTTTTCTGTGGAAGAGTTCTGGAAGTGGAGGTCAAATTGAACTCAAACTGCCAAATTGCTTTTAGAATCTCATATCTCTCTCATAAACTCTCCTACCTCAGCTAAAGTCCATAAATGTATTCAGAAGGTAAAGTAGCTACCCATAAAAAAAGGGCAAACCCAGGGAAGTGAATGGAAAGTAAGGCTAAAAGCTAACTGGCAGTAGCATGTGGTAAAACATTTCATGGTAAAGAGTAACAACAGCAGTGTTTTTGCTACAGTAAACATTTTTTTACAACAATAAAACAATTGTTTACAACAATAAAACAATGTTGTAATACAATATATGGACTGTGAATCTTCCCATGTGCTGTCAAAACTACAACTATAACTATATTACCATTGTTTTGTTAGAAAGTGGCATGTACCACCAGCCACCAGTAAAGAGCATTGACACTGCAGTAGCATAGTTGGTGGGTCTGGGCTAAAAAAAAAACTTCAAGTCCCAGAATCCCCAGCGGTAATCAGTGCAGATCAGGCTCAGTTGTGAACACAGCTAAAAAAAAACCTGTGCCCAACCTTCATAGTTCATAGTCGCACCTTTGTAGAGGATAACAGAGAAAAGAAAGAAAAGAAATCTTAAAAGAAGACACGAAACGAAAAGAAAAGATCTCAAAAGGTACCAGAAGGATCACAAAGAAAGAAAAGTGATCTTAAAAGAAGCCACAAAAAAAGAGAAAAGATCTCAAAGTGTTTCTTAAGTTTCTTCACGTTTTTTTTTGTTTGTTTGGTTCCACTTGCTTTGTTTGGCCAATGCAACGTGCTTGTAGTTTGTCTCAGTAGCTAGCTAGCTAGCTAACTTTCCCATGCTACCTTAAATGGTGCAACAGATGACAGGTGCTGCAGCATTTAAGGCGGAATTAAAAAAAATTGAATTAAATTAAAGCCAATAAAAGCTCATTTTAGCTCCCAAATCACAGGGGATGCACTATGCCCAATACCCTAAAGTTAACTATAGTTAACCAGCAGCTAGGTGGCTAAACATTAGCGCTCCACTTCTAAACAGCTATAGCTTAACTGTATCAGGATTGTCCCAATTCTTAGAGGGATGATTTTATCACTTCCCCGTATGAGTGTTCCAAGTGATAGGGTTACACTAAAAAAAAAAGATACAAATGGGATTGGGCCCAAATATGATCTTAAATTGAGTGAACCATAACATCAGATCGCCTAGATATTTAGGGTAGTATTGTCCAGTGCTAATGCATGTGTTGTAAAGTCGTTGTAATGTAGGTGCACCTTAAATTAAGCATAATCAAAAGAGACAAAGAAATATTAGGCATTGAATTGAGTCTGCTAGAGCTATGCTGTTACTATGACTCAGCTCAGCCCACCCAGTAGTTTCAACTCCTCCTTTCTGCCACCTCTCTCTCTCTCTCTCTTTTCTCTCTCTCTCTCTCTCTCTCTCTTTTCTCTCTCTCTCTCTCTCTCTCTCTCTTAACTCTGCAGTTCATGCTTGGCCCTTTGCAACAGCCCATGAAACATTCATCTCACAGGTAGGAGCTTTTAAAACAATGAGCGGCTACCTCCGAGGGTCCCACATCAATCAGCGGCAGGGGAGAAAGAAAAAGAGAGAGAGAGAGAGAGAGAGAGGAGGAGAGGGAGAGATGAGAAATTGTCCTTGCAGGACTGATTTGGCTACGCATCAGGAAGCACACATGTGGAGAGTCACTTCACTGAACTGAAGGACGGCATTCATGAGGCAACAATGCACCTAAACAAGCCTTTTTAGGACAATCAAAATTCCAGTTAACATTTTTTGGTTAGTAGAATGTTTTCTGATAATTTGGAGAAGACAGGAAAACCACGAAGAAGTAAATCATGAAAACAACTATAAGATGTTTAATGTCTTCAAAACAGACTATTGTTTTTTAAATATTATGATTATCGGTAACACTTTACTTTACATGGATGGTCCATTTGATAGTCTTGTTGATGCTCAACTAACATTTTACTAAATGTCTATTAAATGTAACTTAACCTTATGTTGAATGGAAATGATTCAAAATAGAACATAAACCTTTATCTAATGCTAAACTCAACCATTATTCAACCCTAAAATCTAATCCTACACCAAACCCTAACCTTAACCCTTAATCAACCCTAAAATCTAACCCTACATCTAACCCTAACCTTAACCATTAATCAACCCTAAAATCTAACCCTACATCTAACCCTGACCTCAACCATTAATCAACCCTAAAATCTAACCCTACATCTAACCCTAACCTTAACCATTAATCAACCCTAAAATCTAACCCTACACCTAACCCTAACCTTAACCATTAATCAACCCTAAAATCTAACCCTACACCAAACCCTAACCTTAACCATTAATCAACCCTAAAATCCTACCCTACACCAAACCCTAACCTTAACCATTAATCAACCCTAAAATCCTACCCTACACCTAACCCTAACCTTAACCCTTAATCAACCCTAAAATCTAACCCTAACCTTAACTATTAATCAACCCTAAAATCTACCCCTAACCATTAATCAGATCTAAAATCTAACCCTACACCTTAACCTAAACTTTAAGTCTAACCCTACACCTAGCCCTAACCTTAACCCTTAATCAACCCTAAAATCTAACCCTACACCAAACCCTAACCTTAACCCTTAATCAACTCTAAAATCTAACCCTAACCTTAACCATTAATCAACCCTAAAATCCTACCCTACACCTAACCATAACCTTAACCCTGAATCAACCCTAAAATCTAACCCTACACCTAACCCTAACATTAACCCTTAATCAACCCTAAAATCTAACCCTACACCTAACCCTAACCTTAACCATTAATTAAACCTAAAATCTAACTCTACACCCAACTCTAAAATGTTACATTTCTAAGGTTACATTCAATAGAGAATCATTTACTTTCACCATTAATTTCAATTGCTTTTAATAGACATGCAGATGTAGTTGAATGTTAGTTGAATGTCAGTTGAGCATTAATGAGGTCATCAAATGGACCATCCAAATACCATATGTTACCATATTATCTTGTATGATTTAATATGATATTAGATAAATGATAAAAAGGCATGTACTGTATGTAAGATATGTTCACCAAGACTGAGCATCATACATTCAGCCTCATCGCTCCAGGTTCAGATATGTCATGTTATCATGCTGGTTCTAAGCTGAATCTTCCAACGGCAACGGGAATTAGCTTAACGACTGTTTTTTAATCTCTCCTTTCCTTTTCCTCGGCTCCTCTTCTCCTCTTCTCGTTCTGATCTCGCCCTCTTTACCCCCTCCCCATGTTTCATAACACTGTCTCCATAATAACTGGATTAGGACCAATCCGTGGGCCTGACTTGTGTAATTACTGTTTGAATACCCAGTGAGGAAAACACACGGGCTCCCATGTGATTATTTTTCCTCTGCCGTTGTGATCATTAGACAGAGGCTCCGGCAGTGGAAATAAATGTGGTGCCGGCTCTAGTGGGGATGATGCTTGATGAACTCGGGGCTAATGTGCTCCTCAGAGCGGCAATCGCAGCGAGAAGAGGCAGAAATGTTGGGTTTAGTAGAGCTTTACGTGCGTAGAGTCAGTTTGACCTATTTATTTAATGTTTAATAACTATATACTGAGAAGCTTGTACACTGTAAACCCATACATTGTTTGAACTCAAATGATTTTACATAAAGTCTGTTTTAAATAAAATTGGATATTTCTGTACAATACTCAAGTATTTTGAGTTAGTTGAACATTTGTGGGCACAAATACTGTACATTCAAACTGAGATATTTGAGTTGATCCAACTTATAATAACTTTAAGTTTAGTCTGTTGCCTTTAACAGCTTCATTTCCATTGGCTTCTGTCACAACCTATTTACATACTGGGTGTGTCCAACAGTTTCTGACAGACTAATACTCAACATCAGTGTGTAGTAGTGATTCCCTCTGGGCTACCTTAGAAATAAATCAACTTCCCCTTTAGTTGGGGGCGGCACGGTGGCGCAGTGGGTAGCACTTCCGCCTCACAGCAAGACGGCCTGGGTTCGATTCCCGGCTGGGGCGACCCGGGTCTTTCTGTGCGGAGTTTGCACGTTCTCCCCGTGTCTGCGTGGGTTTCCTCCGGGTTCTCCGCTTTCCCCCCACAGTCCAAAGACGGCACGTTCAGGCTAATTGGAACTTGTTTGAAATTGCCCCTTAGGGGTGAGTGTGTGAGTGAATGTGTCTGTACTGTTACCGACCTACGAGTCCTCTTCTGAGGACGAGATCATAGAACCTTGTGAATAGACGTTACCTATCCTGCCACGAAATAGCTGACGAGTTGATGTAGCGTTAAACTCGACTAACCTGACCTTAAGTTGTAACAACTTGATGTTTTAATTTATGCTAACTCAATTTTTCTTTTCCCATTACTTAAAAAAAAAATTGAGCAAACCGGCTGCCTTAAAAAGTTAAACTCAACTTATCCGGTCTTACAGTATATAAAAAAAGTTAAATCAACTTCCTCTTTAGTTGTAATAACTTGATGTTCTAAGTTATGCTAACTTAAGTTTTTATTACCCATTACTTAACGTTTTTAAGGCAACCGGTTTCCTCAATTTTTTAAAGTAAATTCAACTTATCCGGGCTTACAGTGTATACTTGTATGTACTTTTTTTTTATATTGTATATAGTTTAAAAGCAAATTTAACTGTTATAAATTAAATATTCGGCACTTCAACATTATGGTCTATGTATTTTTAGATTACTTTATTTTTGTCAACTTTTTAATTTTGTTTCATTGCACAGTTTTAAATTCAAATTTTCATCACTTTCTGACCAAAGAGTAGTAGATTAGGGTGGTGGTCCACTCCCAACCTGGTAGTAGCTCTATTATAACAGTAGCAATCAATATGCCAGTTCCAGTGTTCAACCTATACAAGATAACACCTCATAATGTATACAGGTGTTGGCAAAGCGCATCTTCTTACAGTGGAGAGATGGATGGACCCAATTATCTGAAGTTGCTTTGAGATTGGAAGTGAAAGTAGAGCTTGATGTTCTTCTCTAGGAGCCACTGGTGGGAGTGGCCTTGGTAGCCTATCAGGTCTAACCTGTAACTGAAACATCAGTTTTTGACGTCTTTACTTTTGACATTCCAGTTCTTTAAGAATCTCTGCAGGAACATTGCCTGAAAAATGAAGGACTTGTAGAAAATTAACATCAGTTTTAGATGGAAATTCAATATATTTATGACTTTTGTACAGCACTACTGTTGTTTAGTAGAGATTATCAACTCACTCTTTTAATGGTGGTTGAAGATGCCTATAGTATTATTTAAGCCTCCATAAAGCAAAAAAAAAAAACATTTTTAAACTGGATTTTAAAGGTTTTAAAAGTTTGGCATCCTTTTGTTTTAATGTCTTTTTTTTCCCGTAATATTTCATTGTGACTGCTGTTTATAGCAAAACGTGTTGAGGCAGAAGTCTATTGATCCATGATGTTTGGCAAGTCAGTAGAGGGAACCTATAATGTAGGTCAGCCTTACAGAAATAAGTAACTTGATTCTACCTTGTTGCATACTCATGTGGACTGTTAACCCTCAATGACATTGAGGTCTGGACATTGGTGGGGCTGGTCCATTGGCTGAGAATAGTAGCAGCTTCCTTTTTCAGTAAAACATTAAGATTGCTGAAAGTTGGTGCAAGCGGAAGTGGTTTTGGGTGTCTACTAGACCTTGTGGTTTGGTTGTTAGGTGTCCTAAATACTCTTTACCTCATTGATTCGTTGATTTGTTGTACTAATTTTTGGAAACTTCTGTTTGTAAATTCTTTACTTTTGACATTCCAGTTCCTTGGGCAAGTAAATACCTTATGGAATCTCCTCAATAACATTGCCAGCTAATCAAGTTAGTCAAGTTAATGTCAAGTTTTAGATGGAAATTCAATAAATGCATGATGTTTTCAAGGCTTTTTAGTTGTTTAATAAAGTTTAATAAGTTTATCAACAATTTTTTATGGTGGTTTAAGATACCTAGAGTATTATTTTAGCCCCTGCTAAGCAGAAGTAGCTCATGATTTGCTTTTTCATTGGGTTTTAAAGGTTTAAAAGGTTTGGTGTCCTAGTCGTTTTTTTTTTTTTTCAATATTTCATTCTGACGGCTGCTTAAGGCAGGGAGCGTCAAGGCCGACAGGAGTTGTTCTGAATATGTCCAATTCCCCAGCGTCAGCAGAAGACACATTTAGACTGCTGAGATCAATAAAGGAAGCGGGAAAACAGTGGAGCGTCGGGATGGTGCATTACTTCCTGTGTTCGGCCAGGAGGACTCTTAAATATTAAAGACAGCTGCCGGATCGCTTTAGCATTCGGCGCTAGCGCTGTTTTTCCTCCGCGGGATTCCCTTTTGTTTTCAGCCGTGGGAACAAAAAAAAAAGAGCGAGAGAAGAAAAGAAGAAAAGGGAGCGAGAGCGATGTTGGGTTGTTGTTATTTTGTGCTCTTAAACTTGTATATTTTTGTGTAAAACTTAAGATGAAAAGGAAGAGCCCCATGCAAGCCCCAAAAGAGGAGCCATCTTAAAATTCGCAGCATTAGTCTGAAATATTAATTGCAGATGATTTGTTTTTAAGTTCCCTCAGACGGCTTGGAACGCAACCAAACAGGAAGACAGACAGGAAAGAAGACGACGACTGAGAAAATGATGAAGGGAAGCAAAATGGGGTGATGACGACTCTAAAGTCAAGTAGTGGTCAGCTGTAATGGGAACTGGCATTTCATCTGGGATCGTTCCCACAGACAAAGGCGGATGACGGCTGTTGTTCAACATCATACGGCAGGTATCTATCGCAGGTAGCCCCTTAAAAGCAGCCGATAAATACCACGTCCTCCCGGAATAGCAGGCTGCGGCTGTGATCCGAACATGAGCCTGATTATCCAGAACAGATGCACATCAACCACCACGGAGGAAAACTTTAATAGCTTCTTCTTCACAAGACGGAGAAGCATCAGTGAGCCCAGTGGGTATTGCGGAGTTGCTTTCCGGAATCTCTTTACTTCCCCACCCTTAAACGTGATGAAGTGGCTGTGGGTTTTTGGCAGGGCATTTTTCGTTTTATTTTTTATTTTTCCCACTCTGTAAGAAGATTGCACTTTGAGTTTCTTCAGAAGAACAGTCTTTCTGTTGATGCTTAGTTGAAGGCTATTAAGAATAGGATAGTTGTTTTTCTTTTGTTTTTTGTTTTTTTGTTTTTGGAGAGGGGGCGGGTCTTCTTATAGTGCTACACTGTTTTTTGTAACATTTGCACTATGGTTGCATTTCTTGGATTCAATGTCAGAGAAAGCTGGCCTCATATACAGCCAAGAAATGCAGCCTAGAGTTCAGGGACGCAACTGATGTATCCTTTGCAGCCCTGGAATGCAACAATTGTTGCTACAGCTTCATTTATTTTGTTTTTCTTCGTTATGAAGTTTCTAAAAAAGGGATCTATGTGTCGTTTCATTTATGGTTGTCTTGCTTATGTCAGGAATTCGTCTATACACTATATTCCCCAAAGTTTTCACTTGTTTGCACATGCATATGAACCTCAACATCCCATTTTTTTATCTACAGGGTGTAATATAGTGTTGGCTTTTGTAGCTATAATTCAGCAGATTCACCTCTTGGGTAAAGGCTTTTCACAATGTTTAGGAGTGTGTTAATGGGAGTTTTTGATTTTCTTTCAGAAGCACATTTTGTCAGGCACTGATTTTCTGATTTTTTATAGTCTCCAGTCTAATTCGTCCAGAACTTGTTCTATAGAGTTGATATCAGGACTTGATGACTTGATGCTGGACAGTCAAGTTTTTCCACATGTATTTATGGACCTTGATTTGTGCACAGTCATATTGGAAGGGGCAGTCCCCAAACTGTTTCTGTTGAAGCTGATGGTGTGAAATTCTCCAAAATCTCTTAATATGCTAAAGAATTAAGAGTTTCTTTCACTGGAACCAAGGGGCAGAGTCCTTTGAGAACTTATGAAAAACAATCCCCCCTCCATCAAACTTTACACTTCGCACTTTTTAGTCCGTCAAGTATTGTTCTCAGGGGGCATCTTATCATGGTACCATGCTGGAATTCTCTGAGCTCATGAGAGTGACCCATTCTTTCAAATGTTTGTAGAAGCAGTCTGCATTTCTAGGTGCTAAGTGCATGCCTAGGGTTTATTAAGTGATTTAAACCTGAATTCAATGTTTTAGATGAGTGAATGGATACTTTTGGCAATATACTTTTGTTGTATGTATGATGGTTGAACCACATTAGGTTTGCATTGATCAAAACCTGAAAAGGTGTTTATTCACATATGTATAAATTCCTTCGGTAACATTTTCTATGAATGTCATCTCTATTAGACTCTATTACCACATTCATAACATATTATAATGAATTCATAAGGCATTATAAACATGGCTATAAATATTTATAAAAATGCATAACCCATTATAGGCATGTTTATTAAGCATTATATCTTGTGATCATAATACATTTTAAGCTGTGCTTATAACATATATGTTAAAATAGTATATAGCTATCGTTAATAATATAGTCCCAAAATGAAAGTCTGGCACTTTACTTAGAGCGCACAAAGACCTGTTATAATACCTTATAACTGACAATAACTAATAAATAATATTATATTCAAGACAAGAATACTTTATGAGTGGTTAAAATATATTTATAGGATTATTAAGGGTTTGTTTATAAGTTGGAAGCTTTTTTAGTCATAATACAGTCTGTAAGCCGGGACTGAGTTTCTTGGTGTTGACGTATAACAAGTTATAAACATAGCTATTAATGATTTATAATCACAGTTCATGAGGCATAATAAACATGACTATGATGAATTATACATTTTTATAAATATGTATACCCATGTTTATAATGCCTTATGAATGCATTATAATGTGTTATGAGTATGCTTATAGAGTCTTATAGAGATAGACGTTCAATAGACATTCATAGAAAGTGTTACCATTCCTTCTTTTGAAACCAGACTGTTTAGAAAAGCATTAAAAAAAATAATCCACCACACCTGATATCTCCTGGCTTCTCACTTCGGTCATGACTTTGCAGATTCTCGCAGTCTGTAAATGTCAGGCAAAGAGGTGGTGACCTACCGGCATGTTTGTAGGCCCATGCTCACTCCAACTTGACCCTTGGTAAGGTACTGTTTGAACAGAATCTTCAAGATCTAGCGCTTTGTGCTTTTGCACTCAGCCTGGGGGAAATAGAGATCGACAAAGAGACGGGAAAAAAAAAGAGAGTTGAGACAGGCGAAGTGATGGAAGAGAACTTTAGAAAAAGGCTGTCGCAAAGGGTTAAGGCCATCTCTGACCACCAGCTCCCTCAGATCCGAGAAAGGAAAGAGTTAAAAAAGAAGAAGATCGAGACGGAAAAAAAAGTGCGAGAAAAAAGAGAGAGAGAGGTAAATAAGCTCAAATTGTTATGTGTGAAGGATTCAGAGGTGGTTTCATGCCTCTGGCAGGTGTTTGTGTTGATAAATGAGGTGAGTTTGTGGTAAACAAACAGGGCTGCGGCAATGAGATGCAGGTCTGCTGGCTCTCCAGCCTTTCGTAGTCTCTACAGACAGCCATGAGTGTCTAAAGATGCCAGACGTCTGGGGGCTACAAGTGTCTTGATATCGTAAGTGTCCCATTTCTAGCTGCATGTATTTAGAAGTGTTTGTATTTAGAGAAAGCCTTATCATATCCGTCATTAACACAGGTCCTCTTAGCAGGAAACTTTGCTAGGAGTTACCTGTACAGAATGGCTGTTCAAGGTGGGCAGGATTTCAGGACCATTTTCGGATTTCCTGGCGTTAAAAGACCTACTAAAGCTGGCAATTAAGAGCTTTTCTTATGCTAATCTTTGTTCTGCACTTGGAAAAAAACTTTCTTTACAAGTTTGGTATATTTGGTCAATTGTGAAATCTGTTTAGAACTCATAAACTGTTCAGAGCATTGATCATTGGTTCTCCTAAAATTGCTCAATTCAGTCTCTGGTATGGTCTACTGCAGCCGTGAAAGCTATCCTCTCCTGTTGCCACATGTGCGGTTGCATGGTTGGTTCACTGGTGCATGGTTTTCTGTTCACTGGTTCTTTTAAAAGATGAGTTGACTCTGGGGTGCCAAAGAAAGAAAAAACTAAAAAGGAATCCCTCTAGATCTTCTAGGACTCTAGGAATTGCCCACCCCTTGCCACAGGCATCTACATTGTCTTACACAATGTCAACCCTTCCAGATTCATGAGATATTTTTAGGTACAATAGTCTGGAGTCTTGTGTTACTTCTCGGCTCTCCAGTGTTCACAGCTTTACGAATCTTATCGATTTGATTTGAGACTGTTAATTATATAAATATCATAAACTCCTGAAGTTATTCAAACTTGATACACAATAATGTGACATTTGTGGCTCTAGGGTATTGAAAATGTGTACAGATTGTTGGCAACACGTTTCACAGCTAAGATTTTCCTGACCTCAAGAACCCTACAGCTATAGGAGTCATGAGGGTCTTGTTTCCAGACCAAGTTCCTGTTGTATCTTAATTATTCTAGTTTTGTAAGATGCTCTGGATATGGCTCTCTGCTAAATCAAACTTTATATTTAATTATTCCAGGGCACTATTTAGCCAAAAAGAACACTTTAGTAGGCAACACAATAAGACCCCTTTACTCTAAAGATGCAATTTACAATGTTTTATGATGTCAAAAGCCACATTTCTTTATTTCTTCTCCGCAGGGAGCCATGTTAGTTGAAATCAAACCAGGTACCAGGTGCCAAAAAGCAAGAGCAGAGCATAGTAGAGTAAATTAGGTTCAACACCATGCAGCAGAAAAGCCACAAAAGAAGTGAGAGCGGCGTAGCATTGAACAGCTCAATACACTGTGTTTCAAGGCTTCAAGTTTTCCACCTGTGTCTTATTTCTTTTGGCAGCTTGGGCGTCAAGCATTTATCGATTGAATTGTTAAAGTTGGCCTAAGCTGCAGATGGTCTTAGAGCTCATGGAGGAAGGTTATCAACCCTAAAAATGGAGGTCCAATTCAAGTTTCAACTCCATCGGAAGTTTCTGAGGTAATTAAAAGATCATGAGAACTATCATTGTCTTTAGTGTGGATGAGTAGAATTAAAGCTAATCCCTGTGAAGCAGTAGATCTTAATGACCAAGGTTGTGAACCTTGTGTTACCTAATGTGTTACCTTCATAAGTAATCAACCATGGACACCATGGACGCAGTCACTGGAACAATCAACTGGGAATCACCATGGATTATGGTCAAATTTTAATTTTTTCCTGACATTAATTCTGTGATAGTTCAACTCAAAATCAATCCAAAAACATTTGCCCAAGGTCCTCAATGGATGACAACTGTCATTACCTTTAGAGGTGTTGAGAATCCAAGCTCAACTCTAAAGAACAGTAGTCTTTCATAATCTCTGAGGGAACACTCCTGTTGTGACCTCCAAAAAGGACTATTCATGAAACTTCTTGTGGATTAAAAGTGGATTAAATCTTAGGTCTTAAAATGTCTCAAGTATTTATTGAGATGAAGATAGTCTAGGATCTCATGGAGAAGGATTACCAACCCTCCTAATGGAGAACTTGAGATGCATTATTATAGTATTAGAGAGTGCCTTTTTTGACCTCCAACAAGGTCCAACCATTCCTGACAAAATCCTGTTGATTGAATTGATGATTTTGGCCCAAGTTGAGCATAGTCAAAGATCTCTTGGCGGTAGGTTACCAACCCTCCGAATTAAGGACTTTATGCAGGCTTCAGCTTCATTTCAAGACAAAAGCCTTTGCCTAAGATCATCAAAGGATTCTGACAACTATTGTTGTCTTTAGCAGACTGTGGAAGTGTGGACGAGTTTTCAAGAAGCCCCATCATTATCTTTGAGGGAACACAGATGGGGATAGCATGGGGTGCCTTGCCTGGCTTCTGCCAAGCACCATTCTCGACAATTTCCGTGGATTAAAACCGGCATTGTTATTTGAGTATTTAAGTTTTTTGGCACCCCCAGGTCAAGTTGGCCTTGTTATACAGCATATTTTATGTTGAGCAATTACTGCTAGATGGTTGTGGGAGAGTTGGCAAGGCCTGAACCAAAAGCGGCCCAGTTTGAGTGCTTTCTTCATGCGGACCAGACAAAATGAAATGGGAGAGACTTGGGGGTGGTATCTGATCAGGAGATTTAACTAGACTTGACAAGACTTGAGAGAGAGCGCGAAAGCAGAGGCAGAGACGGCGCAAGAGCGACAGATTTCAAGCGGAGCAATCCAATCCCATTTTACCCACAGAGAGGCGGAGTGTGCCCTGCTGCTCAAACTCAGCGGCACCACAGCGCCTGAAGAAGAAAAGCCAAAAGGCACCTGCTTGCCTGCCAGCCATCAACTGCCACTCTCTCTGGATTTACACAGACACAAACACAGCATTTCCATAATTCCGTCACGTCGGCGCGAGGTGAGCTGGTGGCCTGTTGTTTCAGTCAAGGTCAAGGAGAATGCAATGTAACCTACTTCTATTCTCAGAAAAACGATGAGTGCAAAGGTACTCAAAGGGGCCTCGATCTCAGGCAAGAAGTTACTGCTTTTTTTGGGAGATACTGCTGACATAGGTCCTCCTCCTGTACCCTCTGTACACTAAAATAAGTGTAAATTGTCCAGAATTGTCAGGTTATTAGATGGACTTACCTTTTACTTTCACTTGTGGACCATTCTATCAAGTGTACCTACAATGTGGACACACTTTACAGGCAAATACTTACAACTGTATCCAAGCCCGTTTCAACCAGGCAAGCAAACCAATTAATTGCCTAGGGCCCTGAGCTGACCTAAGGCCCCCAGACAACGACTTGTTGGGAATAGAATGCAACACCATTCAACAGAATGGTCAATGCAGAAAAGTTCAACGACTCTGTAATCAGAATCCCCCTTAAGAGGGCTCCTAACACTAGTTGCTGACAGAAGGCAGCCAGTCAGGATAATCATTCCTGCAACAGGCAAAATATGAAACTGCAGCAATCATGAAGCCAGAAAAGAAAGAAGAAAAAGGAAGAAGAAGAAAAGAAAAACAAGACAGTGGTGATGCTCTACATTGGATAAATTAGACCTTAACTTCGGTTTTGACTAAGCTGGCATAGCTTCTCTGCTTTGCTAGCTATTCTACTGTGATAATCTCTCAAACAAATGGACGGTAGGAATAACTACGATAATTCTGTGCATCATATAACAGCTGTTCACTGTCCTTAAAGCATCAGGTGAAGAATTTGTATGGTTTGGGGCAGATACATATTGCTTTGGCCCCTCAAATGCCTTAAAACTGCCTTAAAACGCCCCTTACTGTATCAGTCATATCATCTTCTGTATCATCTTCATACAGAAGACATCAGACAAAACTGGTCTCTCAACATTCCAGGCGATGCTACTGTTGTAGCTGACACACTTCTTATTAAAACCCCTTAAAAGTCTTATTCCTCTAAAATCCACTTTTTTTGTGTGAAATACTATAGTTCTTCAGCTTCCCTTGCCTGCAGTAGCTAGTAAAAGAAAATCCTCAGAAATATGAGTTGATCAGAGAGATGTTAGGGTGTCTACGTCAACCTGTGACTTCATGGCCTCGCCCACCTCGGCTCAGGACTGCCCACATGCGGTGCTGAACCTGGGCTACAGCGTCTATGTTGTTTAAGTAACTATAGGTTTAAATCGGATCTCCGGTTGAGTCTGGATTTTACAGAGACCTTAAATAAACACTAGGGAAGCACAGTTTGACAAGGTAGCACCATTTGACAAAACACCGGTCAAAGCTGTCTCTGGGGCTTCAAACTCCAGGTCCCAGAATCCCCAGCAGTGATCAGTGGCAACCAGCCACACCTGTGCAGCACTCTATATAAAGCCCAGTCAAACCACTCATTCTCGTGTAAGAATGAGGGTGTAAGAAAAGAAAGAAAGAGAAAAGAAAAGAAAGAAAAGAGAAGAAAGAAAAGAAAAGATAGCCGCACAAAAAAAGATTTTCCAGTCTCCTCTGTGGAAAACCAAACCAAGTTCCACAAGCACACCCTTTTGACACAAACAATATTAAAACACATTTATAAATAGCTGAAATAATTGAATAATCAAATGATTATAAATATACCTAAGTAAACATATATAACTGAATATATAAATAAATAAATAAATCCAAAAACAAACAACCATTTTGCCCAGCACTTGGATCCAACACCACCCTCTCCCGTAACATGAATATTCATGAGCAAGAGCCAAGTCCCGTCTTTCTTCAGAGACCTCTAATTCAATGACCTAAAGCAGGGCTAAGTAGAAACACCTGAGCACTTTTTTTTTCTCACAGAAAAGAGACCACAACTATATGACATTTTAAAATGAATTTAAAAACTTTAAAACACTCATACAAAAGGTGTAGATGTACCTGGGAAGTGTGAGATACACACATATACGCCCTCGCTGCTTCCTCTTCACGTCCTTCTGGTGTTCCTCCTGACGGTGAGCTCCCCTGTGCCGGCATAATTGAAAATTAGGAATTTGCCACGCCGTAATTAAACGCTAACCTATGACCTGCGGGGAGTCCGAGGCAGCATATTAACTTTGGGCGTTTGATGCGCGGCTTTGGAAGGGATTCAGGAATAAGGCGCCTGCATATAAACACACACACACACACACACACACACACACGAGTCGACCCGGGGATGAAACACACCTCGACAGCCTTTTAATTACCGTCCTGCCCAAGTCGTTAAAAGATGCCTCCATTATCACAGCTGTATAACCATAGTGCGTAAGTCAAAGGAATACCTCATTTGTTTTTAATTAATTATCAGATGAAGTCATTAAGAGCAAGGGCAAGCCCCCCATGCTCTGTTTTAATGCTTATTTTTGAACCCAATGCTGTATGTAGAAAATAATTAAGCAGGCTATTACTCTGGACTTAATAGAAGTGTAACACAGAGACAGAGAGAAAGACACAGAGAGAGAGAGAGAGAGAGAAGAGAGAGAAGAGAGAGAGAGAAAAAGGGGACCAAGCTCCTTCTTTACTAGTTAATTCTAGTTTTTTCGAAGTTCACTGGGGTAAAAAAAAAAATCCGACCCCAAAAGTTAGTTAAAATTCTATACATACTATGGACATAAGATTTTTACCGCTAGATATTGTATGTTATAATTCCAACATATGCATTTTTGCGTGAATAATTTCTCGTAATTACGATGCATATGTTTCTCGTTATTAGATCATATGTAACTTTTTCCCACACAAAACAGTGTCACATAATACCAAGGCACTTTCTTGTAATTATTAGAAATTGTATGTATATATGAATACAGCCTATGTCATTTTTAAAACATTATATCTCATATTACATGGTATCTCATCTCAAGTTACCTTATGCTGATATAATAAAATGCTTTGTAAATTACAGCATAATATTCCAGTTATTGTACAACATATAGTACATAAATTATTATGTTTTTCATATTTATGAGACTTGAGATGTATGAGATTTTATTTGTCCCAGGACAGACCATTTGTACAAATCAGTACAAATTTTATTGATAAAGGGGCTAAGCTTACAAGAGTAGTGAGGCCAAACAAACAAGGATCATACAATATATCATAAATCGAGGAAAACACGGGAGAAGGACAGAGAAATGTCCAAAATGCAAAAAAACTCTGTAAGTCTGTAAGTACGTATTCAATGGAGTGGGCAAGGCAAAAGACGAAGAAAGAGCAGTAGAAGAGCTAGGAAACTAGATTCAATACATAGCGAGGAGGAAGGCAAACTGAATAGTATATATACAGTGGAGAACAGGTGGGAAAAATCAGTAGCTTGGAGAGCGGGAACACTGGAGTGAGGGAAGTCCGGTGTGGGTGTATGCTGGGAAATGGAGTCTTTTGTGAAAAGTCAGAATCTGAAGCTGACAGGCTGACAATTGATAAATTGATAGATGCTCTTTTTATATCATGTCTCATAGTATTAAAAAACTTTTTTCAGTTTTAAAACGAATATACTTTCTTAAAATAACAGTATTTTCTGCCTATTTGATTATGACAAATAGAATTACATACAATATCACTTTTTGACTTTAAAATGGGTCAATAATTTAAAATAATTTGGATTTTTTTTTACTTTGGCTTCCATTGAAAGTTAAGAAGTCCATCGACTGGTCATATTTTGAGATTTTGAGTTGGGGATGATAGAGTGGGGAGCTTTTATTATCCTTCTATAAACCTTACTTACACTCCACTTTCTGAATGCTCCAATATTAGAAGAAGAGGACAAAGTCTTTTTTTTTCAATACCTTTTAATGGCCTTAATGAGCCTAATGTCCCAATACTTTTGTCAATAAAGTGTTTTTCATTCATTTTTGGAGGACTATACATTGGACAACAGTCTTGTTTTGTACTTTGTGGAAGGCATTATATCTATTGTCTATCTCCTGTGGAGTTCTAACATAGCGATTAGCACCATCCAAAGAGCCGTTGTCGTCTAGACCGGCGTCGGGTTCTACTGCGCTAAAGTATGCAGCGCTGTGGGCCTTCGCTTCTTGACTCTGACAAATCTGGCCTCGGCGTCCGTCTGTCACGGTGACGGCAGCGGCGTGGACGGTGATTTATTTCACGAGCAGCGATTGATTCATTAGCATGGATGGAGGGCTGCGTTTCCACAGGCTGTTAAGCTCCAGGGTTTGGGAGCGGCGGGGGCAGGGGGGGAGAGGCCTAACCTTGCCCACCTCTCTCTCTCTCCTCTCTCGGTGGCTCAGGACTCGCTGCTGCAGCTCATTAGCCGGCAAATGTAGTTACTAGGAGCTGATGCCCTGTGGCAGGGAACATGGAGATCGTAATGAGAGCGCACATATGCCTCGCCCAGCCATGTAAATGAGCGACGGCTGCGGGTTTAGGGTTCCGGGTGGGAGGTGGGGACGCACTCATGTTCTCGGTGTTCTTACACGTTCATATTCCCTGATACAGTCTTCTTGTTAGAGTGATCATATGTGACTGCTATAGTCTTAAATCTGGTGTAACTGAACTACTGATAGACCGGAGTGACGATCAAACTGACTGACTGTAGAACAGTGGCACATCTAGGAGTACGAAGCCATCAAGGGGCTACAGTATTTGTAGAGGGGCTATTATTATTATTTCACCATTCACACCATGTTCAAAAACCTGAATTAAAATTTAAAAAATAATAATTTTAAGAATGAAAAGGAAAAAAAGTGTATGTTTCAATTTCAATCAACCTTTATTTAAAAATCCAGAGTACATTAAGAGTGGATTTACAGTGAATTTATATTTATTTACATTTATGTACATTGACATTTAAAAGTATTGGCAAAGAAAAAGTATGAATAAATAAAAAGACCCAGCATTTTAATAAGATATATAAGATACTTTAATATAAGATATAAAACAAACAGGATAAAAAATAAGAAATTTGTAGGAGTCAATAAATCATCAGTAAGAAAATCAAAGGTAATAAAAATGATAAGATTGCAATTACAGATGAAGAAATAAAACTAAGCGCATAAAAGAGTAAAAAAAAAAATATATATATAAGCAATAACTAAAAACAATAAAAGAAGAATAAAAGTATAATAAAAGTATATAAATGTAGAATAAACTAATAGAAACTATAAAAGAAAGGCAAAAATTTACTAAAAGAAATTTAAATATGACCAAAAACAACTCAGAAAATGAAAAAAAAAAAAAAACGACTATAAAGTTGCAGGTTGTCTGAATTTTAAAACAGAAAAAATATATACTTGAAACTTTTTTTTATTGTTGCAGTTATATAACAATTATTTGCATTTGTATTTGACCAGTTTTTGCTTTCTTTTTTGTTTCTTTCTTTTTGGTTGTTTTTCTGTAGATGTTTTTTTTTTTTTTTGAATCTCTTGTTTTTCTGCTAATTTTTTTGGTTCTATATGTACATAATCTGCAATTTTTAAAACTTTTGGCATAAAATACTCTCAAACTGCAGCATTTTATTTTTTTTTAACCCTTTTTACTTTTTCCCAAATGCAGTCAGTTCAAAACATCAAAATATCTCTCCTACATAAGCTTTAATGACAGTGGCTGTTTTTGTCTGGCTCATTAGTGCTACTAGTGTTTGGACATGGAACTGCACCCAACTAAACTCTACCTACATATATTCTGATTATCACTCTCATGCAAAGAACAAATAATCGACAAGACAGGGGCACTTCAGGGGGCCAATCAGACTTCAGCTAGGACCAATGCCACTGTGGCCCCGCCCCTAGAACAATCATTGCTATAGAGTATTATGGGAAGAGCAATCTAGACTCACTAAAGTGAAGCTACCATAGGTCTAGCACCTCTACTGGCTGGTTACAGATGGCTCTACCAAATCCCTGGTGTTTACTGCACATATTTGGTCGCAAATTCGCAAACATGGGTCAAATATTTGCCTTTTTTTTCAATAGGTAATTGATCAAACCCACTACCACAGGCCTATTGAGTTGCATGCTGGATGATTGGATGGTTCTACAAATAACAGCTTCAACAGAACAGTGCTATATAGCACCAAAAAAAAAAATACTGTACATATTTCTTTACAAGGTTCTTGAAAACCAGTCTGCAAGCTGCTGGACATTATTTTAGCTTTATTAGTTTAGTGATGTTCATCAGTTTTCTATCTTCTGCTCCATTAGCATCAATAATACACCACAGCATTACCGCCACGCTGCATATCACCCTACACGCTGGGGTTTTAACTGATCAATAAACTGATCAGAATAGCTGTTTACCACATTGTCAGCAAGTGTGAGAGTAGTGGCAGAAGTGGCTCTTAAAACGAGATGAATTATTAAATTTGAACTTAACTCAGTGACTGGGTGGCAACTGGAAAGCTAAATTCCTATACTGTTGCTAATTCACAAAAATCTTTGGAGAAATTGGGACTAAAGAAATGTATTAAATGAAACATTTTTTAATCCGGTTCAATCTGAATCTGATTCATTTTTTTCACCCAGGTGTGAACACAATAATATACAATCAGATGCAGACCAACGAAACCCAAGGAATTGCTCTCTGTCCACTCTAAAACTGCCAAAGTACTAAAGAGCTAATTCAGATAAATGGCTAATTTGGCATCCTGCAGGTGTTGTTTAACATGCTATGGTAACATTACCTAGATAATTACTTCAGCTTTGAGCAAATGCCATCTCTGCCATTGGTGAAGACGACCAAGATCCTTAGCACTAAGATGGTTTGCTGGCATGCACCACACGTCCAAATGGCCTGGTGTCATTGGTCATTGGAGTGTTTGACCACCCAAGTTTTTTTTTATTTATTGTTAATGAGGTCTTTCAACCAGTTTACTCACCTTTTCTAGTCTGAGTGCAACACATTATGCCCTGTTCTGAAAAAAAAAATCCAAAACAGATGAGAAAACAATGTCATTGATCATCTATCAGTCTGGAAAAGGTCAACGACTCATTCCTAAAGCTTTGGGACTCAATAGATCCACAGTGAGAGCTATTATTCACAAATAAAGATAACATGGAACACTGGTGAACCTTCCCAGGAGTGGCCGGCCGACCAAAATTACTCCAAAAGGGCATGGACAACTCATCCAGGAGGTCACAAAAGAACCCAGAACAACATTTAAAGAACTGTAGGTCTCGCTTGCCACTGTTAAGGTCAGTGGTTCAAAGAGAACACAACGACCTGTCTCACATTTATGAAAAAAATTAGGAAAAAACATCTTGATGATCTCTTTAGAACTTTGGGTAAATATTCCTTGGACTGACATGACAGAAGTGGAACCTTTTGGAAATTGTGTGTCATACTGTTTCATCTGGCGTAAAACTAACACATACATCATTTTAGAAGAAGAGCATCATACTGAACGTAAAACATGGTGGTGGTAGTGTGATGGTCTGGTGCTGCTTTGTTGCTATAGGGTCTGGAGAACTTGTTGTAATTGATGGAATCAGTTGAAATAGAGGGAATTTTGCTGTTTACCAGACAATCCTGAAGGAGGATATCCAGATTTTTTTTTTTTTCGTGACCTCAAGCTTAGGCTTGTCTGATATAAATAAATAAATACAAAAGAAATCTGTAGGAGGGCAAATACTTTTTTCATGCAACTGTATATCTCTCTATATTGTCCTTCCAAAAACCATTGCAATTCAATGCTTCCTTTTGGGTGCAACCATTTTTTTTTTTAATGAATGTATTTTCTTGCACCTACCCCAGACAGACCTGACCAATAAGCAGAGAGAACACATGGGATAAATGCTCCAATTTCCCAAACTTGTCAACTAATCCAAACTGGAGGAAATCCAAAATCCAAATCCAACCTATAGGAGCGAATATCGTCGCTGTCCAATGAAAAACACTTATCTCCATTTTTGTCGATTTTTAGTTTACTACATAATTTGAACAGACAAACTGTCCCTTACACTGTGCCAAAATTTCTTGATGAACGGACCAATAGAAACCCTTCAAAATGACCTGAAATAAACTCTTTTTTCATTGACTTCCATTGAAAGTTTAAAAGGTTTTTTTTTCTCATGTAAAGTTGCTGTTTTCATTGGACAATGACTGTATACTGTATCCAATGACTGGAAACCTTTTTTCCACTTTCTCAAATAAAGTTCTACAAAATTCGAACACAGCCTTCACACACACACACACACACACACTTAATCAACCAAAACAATGTAAAAAAAAAAACAACTACTCTCCAGGAGGAGGGTTTGTGAGTAATGACACCAGATAAATAAAAGCCTTTTCAGAAATGATTAATTTGACAGCCCCAGTCAACAGAAAAGCTCGCCCTGTTTAATATAAGTTAATGAGAAACCCCAGAAGATTCCTCATAATCTCTCAGTCCAAAGGAAGTGCTTTAATTAAAGTTCTCCGATAGCCAGCGCGAAGGCCGGCGTCCTCATTAGTGTCACCTGTTCATCAATAATTTTTATGATTAAAACACACAGACGGCACTTCTATCAGTCTTGAGATGCTGTCTTGCGCTGGGAGCTAGCATGACAAGTTAGCAGATGAGATGAAGCGCTATCATCGAGTGATGAATGCAGTGCGGCTGGGAATAAGTAAAAAAAAGGATGCTTTATAGAGAAGAGACAGAATTTGGGCAATAAAGAAGTTTCAAATGCTTATGGTGGTCCAGTAGTTGGAAAAATACCTTGTTTTGGCCTCGATTTGTGTTTATTTCTGTGCTGATGTTGTAATAATGCAGTTGTGTAGTGCTAACAGCAAGTTAGCACTATGCTATGGGGTTAAAGGGCATTTATTTGTTGATGTAGCACTATGCACATAGTAAACATGTTGTTAAACGCTAAATGTTTGGGCAAAAACAAAAACATGCAGTCGGATTGCGGCATTCAGTTACTGAATGTTTTCTGGCAGATATGTAAATGATTACAGGTGTAGTTATGGTTACAGGTAACAGTGTTTCTTCTGCTGTGCTTTAACAAGGCTGACAGAGGCAAATTTAGGGTAGTGTACCTCCTGGTGAGAGATCATTGACCACTAGACATGCCTCTTAATGCACTTCTTTGCCTTGGTTTGGAACCACATTCTCTTTCACAACTTATTCAGGTTCTGTTTGAGATCTGGTAAAGTATGGAGGCCGCATGGTGAACATTTCAATCTGGTCTTTTCTGTGGAGTGACACACTACCACCCCAACTACCCTCTAGTAGTGATATGAAGTACCATAATCGTTCAGCTGTTCATATGTGCAGAGCATCTTGAGGCCACATATGTTTGTTTTCATAGCAGGTCTTCCAAATGGCATTTTTTAGCAGGATAATGTTCAAACAGAAAAGAGCACGTTTTTTTTCTCTCTGAGACATCTTGACCAGAGTGAGCATTTGAGCATGAGACCAGCTGATACATTAGCTTCAGCAATCTACTGTAAATAGTAGGAACTGTATGTTGGATCTGCTGGTCCAGCTGCAACCTCTTTGGACAAATGTGCTCCAGAATGCCTTATGGAACCTGTATGCCTCTGTGCCCATACATCTCTATGGCTGTAACTTCTGTAGAACCAACATACAGTATTTCACCTCGATTCGCCAAAAACTAGTAGTAAAAAGCCTTTTATTTCCTAGAAAGACAAAAACACAAAAGCATAACTCTTATATATATATATATATATATATATATATATATATATATACTCTGTGTTTTAATTCATGTATGTTTTTAAAAACTGGATTTTTTTTTTTACTTTTGTCTTTTTACACTGATAAAGGCAGAAAGAGTGCCGAAAAGCATTTTTTTTTATCTCTAATAAATTGGAAGGTGCTGCTGTTTTTTTTTCTATTTTTGATCACTGAATTTGTTGCCAGGCACCTTCTTGTGCAGTGAAGTTGCGCCAGAACCATCCACTTCTAGAACCATTTTTGGTCCCACTTTATAATAAGTGTCTCTTAGTACTATGTAGTTACAGGGTAACAATCCATGTAACTACAGTGTAACTACTGATGAAGTTCACATTGTTACAGATTAACTACAGAGGTACAGGTTATGTAATCACACATGTGTATTAAGGTTAATTTTGACTTGTGTAAGTACCCATGTGTACCAGGGTGAGTGTACTTACACAAGTGATAGAGCAAGTGTACTTACACATGTGTAACAACGTGTGTGTACTCAATCAGCCCTAATTACATACTAGACAATAGCTGTTGGATAGGTTTATACTCAACTTATCACACACACTATTAAATATGTGTAAGTACACTTACTCTATTACTTGTGTGAGTACACTCACACTTACATAACCTGCACCTCTGTAGTTAATCTGTAACAATGTGTACTTCATCAGTAGTTACACTGTAACTACATAGTACTTAGCGACACTTATTATAAAGTGGGACCCCATTTTTGCTTAGTAAATTAGCATTGTTCCCAACAAAAGTTAGTTCTAGCTGCTTAATGTTGCCCTGTAACAACAAATAAATAAAAAAAAGAATTAGTTTAATTAGTAAAAAAAAAAGGAAATGTTGTGCATTGAGATGTTTTGTGACAAAAAAGAAGAACATTACATAAATTAAATAATTAAAGGGATGGTGTAATAATATAAAAATGTAAAACTCCATGCCATACAGGCACGCCATACATATCCTTGATATGGATTTAAAAAAAATTGAACAATGAAGGTGCAGGTGTCCCAATATTTTAGTCCAGAGCTGTGCAGCTATGCCCCTGCCAGACAGTGTTAGTAGTAATAGTCATGCTGTGAGTGTCTGCTGCTGCTCTCTTCTTCTTTTTCTTTTTTTTTTTTGTTTTCAGTAAGAGCCTGTCTGGAAAAGCTATGAATTATGGGGTTTATTTTGTGTGTGAGTGCATGCATGAATGTGTGCATTTTACCTTTTTTTTTTTTTTTTACAGCACTTGACAGCATGCATGCCTATGTGTGTGTGTGTATATATGTGTGTTTATGTGTGTGTAAGTGTGTGTGGGTGTGCTGATAATGACTTCTGATGAAGGTGTGTCTCGCAGTGACAGCCTCTCCCCACGCCGGCCACCCGCCGAGAGCCTGAGTGGCACAGGGAGAGGCTGATGAATGGACGAGCGCAGGAAAAAAAAAAAAAAAAAAACAGAAAAAAGAAAGAGGGAGAACGAAGGGAGCGGAGGGGAAAAGCAAAGCGGCGGAGCCCGGAGAGATCCCGCTGCTTTGTGAGCTAAAGGACAGGAGGCTGATTAATTAAATTTCAGAAAGGCTCGACATTTGGGCGTAGGAAAAAAAGAAAGAGAGAAAAAAAGAGAGAGAGAGAAAACGCCTGGCGCGTCTGTTGTTGCGACGGCAATGAAGGCAGTGACAATAACAACAGGCTGAATCCGAATGATAGCGGGTCTCAACCCCCTCCAGTCAAAGGCATTTAAAAGGCATTTAAAAAAAAAACTGAAAAAAAAGAAACTGTCTCGAGTTTAGTTTTTTTTGAGAGGGGAAAGGGGCGGGGCCAGTCCAAAAGACACAGAGGTAAGGGTGCCATCTGTACCATATGGAACTGTTTCGAGAGCTTCAAACAAAACCAGATTACGCGCCGCAAACATCTGGCGAATTAGCGGCGTTTATTGTATTTTCCTCCTAATTAATTCATATAGGTGTCGACAAACGAAGGTAATGATGAAAACTTTAACGTTCCCATTACTTCATGATGAAATTAATCACGCAGCGCCGAGCACCTCGAGTGTCAGAGCATCCGAGCATCCGAGCGAGGATAATACATACAACCACCCCCACCCCCTCCATCATCACCTTCATCACTATTGTTGTTCCATTGTTGCGTATACTGTGCTATAAAAGATCTGTCTACTTGTGATTTAACACTGCAGAGAAGTTTGTTAATGGTTATGAATGCAGTTTACTACCCCCATCAGTTTCACTTACGCCGTCACTTAAACACAATTAAGGCCTTCTGGAAAATGAACAACTTTCTCGTTTGTTCGTTTTTTTTCTTCTGATGAAACGCACAACACTTTTCAGTTTTTTTTGTTTTTTTTGCTAATTGAGTTACGAAGTGTTTAATAAGTCGATTAATAGTGTTTTTTTATACCATCAAACCTCACATATGTCTGTGTGTGTGCAGATGTTACAGCTTACCCCATGAGTCATTAGTCAGAGGATTAGTTGGTTGGTTGGTTGGTTGATTTGTTGGTTAGTTGGATAATTGGTTGGTTGGTTGGTTGCTTCGTTTGTTTGTTTGGTTGGTTAGTTAATTGGTTTCTTGGTTGGTTGGTTGCTTGGTTGGTTGATTTGTTTGTTTGTTTGGTTGGTTAGTTAATTGGTTTGTTGGTTGGTTTGTTGGTTGGTTGGTTGGTTGATTTGTTGGTTAGTTGGATAGTTGGTTGGTTGGTTGGTTGGTTGGTTGGTTGCTTTGTTTGTTTGTTTGTTTGGTTGGTTAGTTAATTGGTTTCTTGGCTGGTTGGTTGGTTGATTAGTTGGTAAGTTAGCTGGTTAATGGGTTAGTTGGTTAGTTAATTGGTTAGTTGGTTTGTTTGTTGGTTGGTTAGTTAGTTGATGATTAGTTGGTAAGTTAGCTGGTTGGTTGGTTAGTTAATTTGTTAGTTGGTTTGTTGGTTGGTTAGTTAGTTAGTTAGTTAGTTAGTAAGCTGGTTGGTTAGTAAGCTGGTTGGTTAGTTAATTAGTTATTAACACTGGTAGGAAGACATGTACTTATTTAGTAAGTTGGTACATAGGTCATTCTGTAGATACTAACCTAAGATGGTACCTATGACAATAGGTAGGCAGATAGCTAAGTAGTTAGAAAGGTATGTAATTATGATGCTATTAAGAAAGGTATGCATATAGATATGTAATAAGTTTGATGATTGGTTAGATAGTAATGTAAAAATGTAGATATGCCACTGTTTACCTAGTAAGTTAAGGTAGGTAATTTGATAGTTATAGTATTGGAGAGTTACAGGGATTGGTGGGTCAGTAGCCACCGTACATAAGTTCAGTAATTGGTAAGAAGCAGAGAACATAAGTTGCACTACCGGATTGATCACTTTTAAACAACTTTTATTGGGGAATATTGCTACACTCCACTTATTTCTATGACAGTTTGAGCTTTCCAGTATCTTTGGTGAAACCTCTCTCACTTGAGGTTTAATCTACTTTTATGGCGCTCCAATTGCTGACACAGGCGTTCCATTGTGAACACCCAGCTTGGACTCTATAATCTCCATAGAAAAGCTTTGCTGACTGAACGCAACACACTGGAGTAGCCAGATCCAACCTCATGGAGCTAAAGCCACCATGCCCAATGCCAAATATCAGCTCGAGGGCTACTAAATCCCCTACTATTGGTTTGTTGGTCAGTAGAACTGTGTTTTCTGGAGTGATGGAGATCCAATACCTTTTTATGGAGTTTGAGAGTCATGTGGCCTCGCTAATACTTTTACAGTGTGTGTCTGGAGGCAATCAAATCCTCACAGCAGTGTGTTTTGACATTTACTGTACAGTAGAGATTTGCCAATTCAATACACTGAGTAGTATCAGTAGTATAATGTTTGAAATATTGGAATCATTTGCTTTATTGGTATAATTACAACTTCAAGAGTTATATATAAATACACATTTAAGACAAGTTTGTTAAACCAGTATTTGCATCCTTAATCTATGAATTAATTTATGAACGTTACATCCTCTGTGAACATTATAAATAAAAAAATAAAATACAATAATTAATTAATTTTTTTTTAAACATTTCCTAATCTTTAAAAAACGCTTTTTCCTGCGGTTATTTTAGCCTCTGCAGTGCCCTCTCAGGTTCAACTGTGCTAAAGGCATGGAGGATATGTCAATATGCAGATCAATAAATAATCCCGCCCCCCTGCTGACATCCAATTATACATACTCTAAACCCATACATCACCCAGTGCCCCTCCCAAACTACCCCTTCCATTTTTTAGGATTTTTAAAATTTGAAAAAGGCTTAAAAAGTGCTTCTTTATTGCAAAACCTTCCGAAAAGAGTACCAGCAGTTCCAGTCTTAAATATCTTAAAAATACCCTAATAATAGTCAAATTATAAGGTTAAAAGGTGTCTGCAATTACTTGTGATGACCCAATAACGATGCACTGCATATAATAGATGTACGGAAGCACATTCTTGGCACAGCACTTTATTAATTCCCGAACAGCCCATAAAAAAGTTGTCTTTAAAGTGGGTATGCATCCTTATTTAGCCGAGGTGTCTCTACTTACACTGGCTATTGATTGCCTTCCCAGACAAAGATTAGGCCAAGCTGTAGACATAAAGAGTGTCTCAAGTGGGAATTATCTGTTTACATTTACTAAACTATTTAACTGAAACTGTTCCAGCGAGTGCGATTAGAAGTTTTGCCCAAATAAGTTGCCAAGGAATAAGTTGTAGGTGCTTTTGTTCTGGCACTTGATTATATATATTTTTTGGAATAAATGCTTAGGGTTTTTGGGCGAGACATCCTTTAAAGAGCCCATATTATATATTTCACTTATTTTATCTACTTCTCTGAAGTGTTTGGGGGGTTTAGCTACCAAAAAAAAAATCTTCTTTTAACTCAAAAAGTTAAAAGTTTGAGCCTGTTTTTGATTTAAGTAAGTCTGAATCCATCAGTTTCAGAACATGTTTCTGAAGAGTAAACAGAACTTTCTCTTATCTTTTTTTTGCCTTCAGATCTAAAAATCAAAATATCTCCAGGTGCTTGTGTCCATCCTTCTTCTTCGACTGTGAGAAAACAACTCGAGACTCTCGAAACTCTGTGGCTCTAAAATTCATGCGAAGCTGATCAAGAAGCTCTAACTAAGAAAAAAGCTAATTAATCAAACATATTAAAAGTATTTAAGCAGCTAAAATTCTTAAAACAATAAACTGACTGACCCAGAGACCAGAACTCAACATTTATTTTTTAATGTGTTTTAGATGGCTTTTATAGTGAAAATCAGAAAATTCTTCTAAATTTGTAAGAATGGAAACGATCTCCCTACAGGTTTCTGAACACCCCCACCACCATGTTTAACAGATGAGATGAAAAAAAAGTCCTACAGAATCTCCCAACACAATCATTACCATCCACTGCACTGTCCACTCTGGATGATAATGCCATTTCTGCCTATTTCTGACTGGAACATATTTCCTCCCAGTACACAATGACATTCTGGATTCAGTAATGTATGTTAAATACAGTATATGCTGTTAGTTAAAGAAATTTGGGTAATGGACTGTCCAATTTACCTGGCTCCGACTTACCATGTGCACACTGGCCAGCATTTAGTTTCACTCACAAGATAACACCACACAACATATACAAGTGTGGGCTTTTATGAAAAAATAAAGAAGTGACATAGTACGTTCCCAAAAGAGAGATTTTTGGTAAAAGTTATGTATGAAAGAAACTTTTAATTGTTTAACCATCCTGTTATGTTCATTTGTCAGGAACAGCAATGGTGTTCCAGGGTCAATTTGACATGTTTAATGATCCAAAAGATGATATGAAACCCCAAAAAATCCATACAAGCAGTGTAAATATATTTTTACTAACTCTATTACTAATTATTCTAACAATATTTAGTTCAGTGGCGTTCCTTACCTCTAACAGGTGATGCTTCAATTAGGATAATTCACAAATTTTTCATTAAAAACAATACATATTCAACCTTTTTTTAATGTTTTACTACTTTATTACTTTTAAAATACCATCATATAAAACAATAGTTTTACATAACATTGAAATATAACATAGCAATTTTGTTTGAGTTTTAGTTTTTGCAGGGGGTGGTTGCAAATGTGTGAGAAGCACCATTTTATTAGTATATGTTGATTACACTAATTAAGGCAAGCAGAAGAAGTTTCATACAGAAAAAAATACTTTTACCTATTTTTCCTAGATCATCAAACTTTAAAACAGGACAGGAGGGTTAAGGAAGCTTCACTTAATGTTCTCTAAGGAATGGAAGGGGAAGTGTGGGAGGGGCACTTGGTGATGTATGGGTTTAGAGGCGGGGCAGGAGGGAGAGAACTGATTGGCTGAGCTGCAGCAACATTTCAGCTATTCATATGAAAAATATGGTTTAGGGTTTAGTTTTAGTGGCTCTTTGAAGGTTCGTTACTCCTAAACTCTTAATCTCTATTGCAAACCAAAAATAGTTACAACCAAATGTGGTTCTTCTACAGTCCAGGTCTTCAAATCTGGACCTTCTAACCAGTTTCCAGTCCTGGATTTTGTTCTTTCCAGCAGGACTGGAAACTGGATTCAAGGGTTATTCAAATCTTATTCATACCTTTGAGTATGGGTTTGGGACTTGTATGTAGATATATGTAGATATTCAGTGCATGTAAACTCTTACAAAATGAAGATGTTTCAATTGGTTGTTTGGGTGAAGCCATAGAAGAGGGGTCTTCAAATCTGGATAACTGAATCTAGTTTCCAGTCCTGGATTTAGTTTTTTTTCCAGCAGGACTGGACATTGGACTCAAGGGTTATTCAAGATTTTAAGACCCCTCTTCTCTTCTATGGTTTCACCCAAAGAAGCCATTGAAATATCTTTATATATCAACGTTTATCAACGAAATATCAACGTTTTGTAAGAGTTTACATGCACTGCACATCTACATAAAGTCCTGAACTCAAAAGTGCCGACGAGGCAGAGCTTGTTGGAACAAATTTGCCGGAGCAGCTGTCTCCTCGTCTCTGGGAACACTCCGCAAAGCGTTGCTGGCGTCTTGTACCGCGCATCAGAAATTCCATGAAAGTGCATCAGCCCTTGACGCTAAAAACACACTGTTTACCCAACGAGGCAACATCCTGATGTCTCTGTTGCTTTTTCTGACACGTACAATTTACCCAGCACGGCGCGAGCTTGTTGCCGGCCCGGGATGACCTCGGGCCACTTTTAGAGGGTGCCCGTGGCACGGGTGGGCGCGCCGTCGCTGTCCGCAGGCCTGTACCAATGGCGTCTGCGGACTTTGACCTTGGGTAATGAAAGCATGTCTCCAGAACGATCTGGACTGCTCCGGACCGCTCTGACATGACAGGGTTCAGCCGGGTCAGCCGTGCTCCGGCCTGCGGATTGCTCTAATGAGAGAGAACGGGCGGGGGGGAAGGGTGGGGAGGGTTTGGGGGACAAGTCTCACTAACAAGCGACTTCATCAGTGTGAGCAGTGAGCTGACACAGAGTATCTCGCTTTTGACCTACCGAAAAAGGGAAAAAAATAGGGACAGGCTAAAAAAAAAAAAAGAGTGGAAGGGATGTGTGGAAAAAGAGTTATGCCCTTATTCAGGGATAATCACTAAAATACCGGGAGCAGGTGCAGAGGAAGGTATAATACAGGGTGGACACAGCTAACTGTGTAAGGCTGTGCCTCATGCTACATCCCATAGTTCTTAAAACTCTTTGAAAATATTGAAAATATCAGTATTTCTAATTTTAAAACCCATTTTCTCCCAATTTAGCTATGAAGCCAATGAAGTCAACCACCAGCTCTATTTGAACTGCTGCTGATGCATTGAGCATTGTAAAGAAGCATCACAGCGCTAATGCTTGAAAGAAGACGCAGCGACTTGGTTCCGATACATCAGCTCACAGATGCAGTCTGATGGCACGCTGCAAGACTGGGATTTGAATGAGCAATCTCCTGAGCAACAGTTTAACCTCTTTTACAACAGTATTCTTCATATAGTATTTCTGTCTGTAAAACTGCCACTCCCTGCAAGTTTTTCCTTAATTTCAATGTAAATTTCGTAAATTCTACAGACTTTCACCAGTTATCAAAACACTGGAACCAGCTCGTTGTCAAAAGCTTGAGTTAGAGAGCAAAAGAACACTTCTGTCAGGCAAGAACAGAAAGCTAAGGCTGCAAAGGCACCAAAAGACACCAAAATTGGACAGAAATGTTTGGTAAAATGCTTTTTGTTGCCATCAACATTATTTTTATTCAATCTTGATCTTGTTTTAAAAACGCAGCACCACAATCTTAAGCACCAAAAGCTACTGAAGTGCCAATAACATCTCATTGTTGGACAATCTTCAGCCTGCTAAACATGTGAGAGTGAGTTTCAAGCGAGGTCAATAAAGAGTTATTGTGGGGCGAAAATATCAGCTGAAAAAAAAAGGCTAGTTAGATAAAACTAGTCAAGCAGGTTAAGATGGTTGACTGTAGCTTTGGCTCTTGATCAGTTTAGGGTTTGGATTTGTTTGAGTTTGTTGGTTTGGCTGCTGGTCTATCCATTGTATGACCAACCTAATCAAACCTAAGCAAAAAAGATGGTATATATATAAAGTATTACCAAGCATGACCAAGCTTGACTAGGCTATCAGTCAACTAGCCAAATAAACCAAGCCCATTGACGATCATGACCATGCAGGTTAACAACCACAACCAACATGACCAAGCTAGTCAACTAGCATGACCACACTTCCCAACAAGCATAGCATGACTTAAATCAAACGCAACGTGAACACACTTTGCTGTGTGGGAGTTGAGTATCCACCTTAGTTTAACTAAAGGAAAACTTTGGTGTAAAATGGTCATTTGTCCACTAAAAAGTATTTACTTTTGATGAATAGCACACCTCCATTCTCCCACAGCATTCTGAGACCCAGAAATTTGAACAGTTTGTCCAAACACCCTTCAATTTGCCCTGTTAAATCGCTTTTTTCACCATTATCCAGCTCAAAGTAGCTCCACATCTCCTTTCTAGAATCTGGAGAGCCTTGACATTTAAAATGAGGCATTAATAATTTAAAAAGTGAACTAAAAGCTTATTAAACAGCACTGTTTAACTGATAATGACATAGACATAGATATACATAGACTCTGCAAAGCCTGCCTCCTGGCGTAGCAGCCGGCACCAGCTTTAAATTAGCTTTTTTTAAACCAACTTAGCCCATAATAAACAAGCTACCAGCAAAGCTGGTCTTAAGCTGGATTTAGCTTGCAGGATATTGGATTTTGATTGGATATTGTTGGTTGACCATTAGAGCAGGAACACTATAGAAACACTATAGAAACAGCTTTTTTTTTTAATGAGAATTTTAAATAGGGTATATTTTATTCGTTTTTAAACTGAAAATAGAATAGTACAGTCATGTTGTGGCTTATAGAACTATAGGGATCACTAGGTATGACCATGGATTCGTTCACAAACAGCATCCCTCATTTCTGAAGTACGTGGAAAAGGTCTGATGTATCCGAGGGGCGTTTGAGTTAATGAATAATCGATGCAACACATGGTGCGCTAACCCTCAGCAAGCATTTGTAAGCGTTAGCCCGCTGTGTGTTTGAGTGTAAAATTAAACCCTCAGTGCGTCAGTGGAGGCAGTTATTAGCACATCGCGCTAATCGCGGCTCCACTTGTGTGTGTGTGTGTGAGAGAGGAAAATAAACAAGCTTTTAACCAGTCGTCTCTCTCCGCAGACCTCGGCGAGGACGAGCACCTGCCCGTCATTAGCATGCTAGCGGAATCCTCTCGCTCTGTGATGTGTAGCCACCCGATTTCACGGTCCGCATTGATAGCGGCGATCAAATTTTCGAGGTGCCGAGCAGCGCAGACAGATTAGAGGAGTGAGGTTTGCGTTTAATCTACTCCGAAGCAGACGGAGCTGCCGTTAAAACAGCGGAAAGCGAAACGCCTCAGGAAACCTGCGAGGATCGCTTATTTGTCAGACTTGCCATTAGCGGCAAGCAGTCAGTTAAGTTCTTTCTCTCTCTCTCTCTCCTTCTCTCTCTCTCTCTTACTCTTTTCCTCTCTCTTTCGCTGACAGAGTTCAGCTATTTGGCACAGAAACGATAAACACTGACTCGTTTCATTTCCGAGCACCAGCGTGTGAGGAGAATAATCATCTCAACTGCTAATAAATTAGCATTACTCTTCAGGAGTTTACATTTATAGGCTATATTAACCCTTAAAACCCTACGGACGTATTGTACGTGCAAAATCGCACCTTGTGTTCTCAGCTTAATTACTCAGAAATCCCTTCACACGTAAATATAATCCATATATGGTTAGAAAGGGCGGAACTTACTCTTTCTAAAAATAGGGATCTACAAGATCTACAATCTGCAAGAAATCCATTGAGAAACACACCTAAAAAAATAAGATCTCTAAAATACAGGGAGCAGGTGCAGAGGAAGGTATAATACAGGGTGGACGCAGCTAACTGTGTAAGGCTGTGCCTCATGCTACATCCCATTGTTCTTAAAACTCTTTGGAAATATTGGAAATATCAGTATTTCTAATTTTAAACCCATTTTCTCCCAATTTAGCTTTGAAACCAGTGAAGTCAACCACCAGCTCTATTTGAACTGCTGCTGATGCAGTATTAAAGAGTAGCATCACTGTGCTAACGCTCGAAGGAAGACGCAGCGACTCGGTTCCGATACATCAGCTCACAGATGCAGTCTTGTGCTGATCGACATCACCCTAGAAGTCAAAAACAAGTGATGAGTGGAATGAGCGCCTTCAACGTTCCTTGTTTTAGTCTTCCATTATGAATGAAGTTATTTATATAGCTTATATAGCGCCTTTCTAGAAACCCAAGGACGCTTTTTTTTTTTTTACAATTTACACGTTTTTACACACAAGCACATTACATCCACACACCGTTGAGAAGCGTCAGCTTCCACCTGGATGAGGACTGCATCGGGCACTACAGCATTTATCCAGGACAGAGTGTCAATCCATATCTGCGCACACAGTCATACATACATTTACACACACACACACACAAACTTACATACATACCACACACTTACACACACTGGATCAATTTTAGAGTATTACATTTTTTCTGGGCAATTTAGAGTATCCAATTTACCTGATCTCCATGTTTTTGGACTGTGGGAGGAAACCGGAGACCCTGGAGGAAACCCACGCAGACACGAGGAGAACATGGAAACTCCACCCAGACTTGAACCCAAGACCCCAGTGCTGGGAGGCGAACATGCTAACCACTAAGCCACCCTGCCGCCAAGTATAACTCTGTTTATTGGCTCAAAACACATAATCAGCTGTATTTACTCTATTCACTCTCGGCTTTCTGAGTAAATCACATAAAGTTATCATCATCGCCACTGATTCTTCAAAATGTTGAAAAAACTGACTTTCCCCACAACAAAAAATAAATAAAATACGTGCAACTTGCTTTTCCCCAACCAATATACATTATTTACTTCTAGTGCTTCAAACATATTTATATGATGTTTCAAACCAAATAACAATATCAGTAAATAAAGACTCAAATCAAAAGTGTCCACAGAAAAACTACCTGTGAAACTACCTGCTTTATTCAAACTAAAGCTAAATAGGTATGGTGTGCGCACTACTTTATATAGTTTGTATTTTACCTGCACATTTTTACTAAGTAGCTATTGTGCACTATTTTTTTTTTTAATATTATGTATAATTTTTGTTTTTGTGTGTCCTAAATAAAAGTGTTTTTTTTCTCATCATTTTGTGGAATAACAAATAATATTTGTTATAATATATTATATAATAACAAATATTATATTTGTTATAATATTTGTTGTTATTATAAGCAGCTGAAAATTAATATCTAGTTTTGTTAATATTTGGAATATTTGTTTTATTAAATAGTTTTGTATTATTGCTTTTTAACTTATTTTTATTTAGTATTATTAGTATTAATATAATTTTTTATATTATTATCACTGGTTTTATTTTTTTAGTTATTTTTTTTATTTGCATTTTTATTGTATTATGGAAAAGTTAGTTTTAGCTCATTTTAATTATTTTTGTTGTATTCATCTTACTGTCTTTTGATCTTATTTTTTTTTATTAATTAAACCAAGCTTTATTATAATATTATTTTTATTATTTTTATTTTTTTTAATCTATTTTTATATTTTATTTACTGTTTTTTTAAATAATTAAATTTCGGCTACACTGAAAATGAGGGTTGCCTTCAATGTACATCCAAGTCAAAATAAAGGTTGATTGATCGATTGATTGATTGATTGATTGATTGATTGATTGATTGATCGTGACCGGCTGCATCTGGCTTGAATTGTCCATGCGTTTAGATGGACATGGCAAAAGTCCTGGGACATGATGCTAGTCCCATGTCCTATCACATATGGCTTTGGTATATGCAGTCTATATATGTAGTATATGTTTCAGCTTCGTCTTTGCCTGCAGTCAATTTTCCTCATAAATGCTGAATTATTTTTACATGGACTTCCTGGAACTAAACAGCAGCATGGAAAAAAAACAAGCTACCACACACACACACACACACACGTACAAAGAGCACACACACACAATAAATTAACCAAGGGCCAAAGGGAGCGTGGACAATGGTAATCTATTCTACGTCAGTGAGCTCTGAAATTACTTCTTCAACATCCCCTCCTCTTTTGAGAGAGTAATAGCCATGACAAACCACCAAAAAAACGAGTAAATAAATAAATACAGCAAAGCACAAGAGATTTATCCCCAGTCTACTCTCACTATAGAGGCAGAATTTCCGCACACAAGCGCTAAATGCCACGAGCAAATCCTAACTTGAAGCGAAAAAAAAAAAAAAGATAAATAAAATATAGTTTTTAATTTGTCTGTCATGCTGACCTTGTTGAAATAATAAAAAAAAAAAATAATGCTGGCGGCTGTTCCTGGCGGAGGATGTAAACGGGTATGTTTTGTTAAAAAAGAGATTAATTTCACACTTTAAAAGACAATTAAATCATTGTGAGTGGGATATCTAAGTTGCATAATGCATAATGCTTAATACTCCAAGCACATGCAGTATACAGCTGCAAGAAAAAGTATGTGAAGCTTTTGGGATCAGTTAGTTTCGACCCTGCAATGTGTTTGGCTGAGAGGTGTTCTATAAGTGCTGTTATCAGCCGGTAATTCAATGTAATCGAAGTTCTCTCTGTATTATATACAGGTAACCTAGCAGCGATGCAGCGCTTACAAGCCAAACAGCACAGCTACAAACAGAGCAGCAATGGAACTAATGGACATTTTATAACCAAACAGATCGTACAGTATTTTCTCATACTTTTTAACTCAAAATCTTTCAATAAACAACCATAATTAACCTGTGGTATAATCGTAGGAATAGATTTGTGTTTTATTGCTGGAATATACAACATTAAGACTACCTGAACAGTGTCACATTCTGCTCCGGCAACTGATGGCAAGCTGCATGATCAGGATTCGAACCAGCAATCTCCAGATCATAGTGGCAGCGCTTTATCCAGTGACAGCTGGACCACTCTAAGCCTTTCCATACTATTAATGACATAATCATCAACTTACAGGGGTTGGACAATGAAACTGAAACACTTGGTTTTAGACCACAGTAATTTATCGTCTTGACGGACAGTTCTGGTGGAAACAGGAGAGTTGAGGTGCACATTGAATTCTGCCGTGATTTGATCAGCTGTGGTTTTATGTTTTTTTGGATACAATCCAGGTTAGCACCTGAACATCGCTTTCAGACAGCTTGCTCTTACAGCGTCCACAGTTAATCCTGTTGGATGTGGTCGGTCCTTCTTGGTGGTATGCTGACATTACCCTGGATACCGTGGCTCTTGATGCATCACAAAGACTTGCTGTCTTGGTCACAGATGCTCCAGCAAGACGTGCACCAACAATTTGTCCTCTTTTGAACTCTGGTATGTTCTCCATATTGTTGTGTGCATTACAATATTTTGAGCAGAACTGTGCTTTTACCCTGATAATTGAACCTTTACACTCTGCTCTTACTGGTGCAATAATGTGCAATTAATGAAGATTGGCCACCACGCTGCTCTAATTTAGCCATGAAACCTCCCACACTAAAATGACAGGTGTTTCAGTTTCATTGTCCAACCCCTGTATATTACTGTAGGTGTCCTGATACTATTGATTTGCTGTTCATGATACCTGAAACATGGTTAATGCAAGTATACAGGCCTAAACTGCTTTAGGCTAATGTAAGAAGGTATACAGTAGCTTGTTAAAGCAATCGCATGTCTGTGGATTTCTGGTCACAGACAGATCAAAATAGCTCATTTCTTTTTCTCTCTCGCGTTTTCTCTTTTTCTTTTCTTGACCCTGCAGCAGAGATGCGAGGCAGGCTTTGAGTTATGCGCAGAGTTTCCCGTGAATCGTGGCTAGCTCGCGTGTGGGAGAAAAAGCACAATAACGTCCGCCCCCTGTGCAACACTCGCACTTTTCATGTGCCGCAGTGAAATGTCAAGGCCCCGGCTCTCCAGCTCCACCATTATTCTCTCCAGCTTCTCTGTATTCTTACTTTTTTTTATTCTCCAACTTGGAGAGCGGGAAGACTGCTAGCGTGCAGACTGTGAGGTTGTGAGGTTGTGTGTGTGTGTGTGTGTGTGTGTGAGGGGGTGTGTTTAAGGTATGGATGTAAAGTCACAGTCAAAACAACTGCAGCAATAATAAGAATAATACTGTAGAACTAACCAGAAAAGTGCAATTCCTAGAGAAACTGCATTGATTGTGCAGCTTGATTGGTGTGGCGCAGTGGATAACACCACTATGTGCCTGTGAGCTAACACATCATGTTGGAGACGAAGGTTCAATTCCCACTCTGGGTGACTGGATGCTGTGCTACACCAATAGGAGTCCTTGGGCAAGACTCCAAACACTAAATTTGCCCATCTTTATAATAAGACTAACCGTGTTAGTTGCGCTAGATAAGAGCATCAGCTAAATAGATAGATAGATAGATAGATAAATAGATAGATAGATAGATAGATAGATAGATAGATAGATAGATAGATAGATAGATAGAAAGAAAGAAACAGATAGTAGAAACAAACAAGTGTAGTACAATAAGAGAGCACAGTGAGGGATGTAAGACTCTAAACTATAAAATTCCAAAATGAGACTTAAAAATACATAAATAAAAATATATAAATACAAAAACGATAGAAAGTGTGGAAGTAAACAGTCGTAGATATGAGGTAGTGCAGTAAAATAATGCATTAATAAATTAAGTATAGGAGGTATCAGCAGATATGACAATATTAAACATAAACCTGCGCAAGTATTGTGTTTAAGTTAAATGGCGAAAAATGTAATTGAAATGAAAAATGGTTGCTATGGCGTTTCTAGGTGATTACTTTTCTGTTTCTATATTTTAAAGTGTTTACTAAGGTTTTATTGCAGCAGTTGCAGTCATAATGTGAAAAAAGGTAAGGTTTTTTTTTTTAATTTTTTTTTTTATTATTATTAGTTTAGGAACTCTTTGAAAAGATGTGTCTTCAGTCGACGTTTGAAGACCGTGAGTGACTCTGCTGTTCTGACATCCAGTGGAAGTTCATTCCACCACCTTGGTGCCAGCACAGAGAAGAGTCTGGATGTCTGTTTTCTGTGTGTTTTGAGTGATGGAGGTTCGAGCCGAGCCGTACTGGATGCTCTAAGAGCTCTTGGTGCAGATCTGGCTTTGACCATCGCCATCAGGTATGAAGGTGCTGGTCCGTTTTTTGCCTTGTAGGACAGCGTCAGGGTTTTGAATCGGATGCGGGCGGCAACAGGAAGCCAGTGGAGGGAACGCAGCAAAGGAGTCACATGACTGAACTTCGGAAGATTGAAGACGAGTCGTGCTGCCGCGTTCTGAATTAACTGTAGTGGTTTGGTGGCTCGCAGTGGAAGACCAGCCAGTAGAGAGTTGCAGTAGTCAAGTCTTGAGATGACAAGAGACTGCACAAGCACCTGAGTGGCATCCTGAGACAGAAACGGTCGAATTCTTCGGAATCTTTGAGCCTCCATAGTGCACAATATAGGCAGTATAGAGCTACAGTCAAAATAACTGCAGCAATAAAAATAATACTAAATATAGAAATGCAATTTCTGACAAGGTTTCTGGACACTTACTTATCCATTTTAAGTGGTTACTGAGGTTTTGCTTTTCAATTACAGTGGTAATAAAATACACATGCTGCTTTATGACAGGTGATTTATATGGTGGTTTTGTTTCTTTATGGTTACTGGATATTTTTATAGTTTTTTTTTCTTGATAACTTGTATTTTTATCCATTTTTTGTCCCTCAACTGGAAAGTTACGGTTGTGGAGATACTTTGGAGAATCTTTTCGGATATTGTATGTGTGTTTGTGTCCTTAAGAAAAATAGCTTAGTCCACTGAATCACATTTAATTAACTGACCACACTTGATATCAAATATCTATAATAGCTAGGTTGATGAGTAGCTTGACCTCGTTTGGCTTGTTTAACGACTCTTACTGTGGTCTATGAGGTTTAATCTGTTTTATTTTTTTTTTTCTTTTTGTGAGCGGTCAGTGATTAGTTTTCTTTTATTGACCATCTCATCTTTTTTGGAATGAAGATGCCCAATGCCTAAAGAGTTTCTATTCATGGAAAGATTACGGTTGTGAATGCCGGGATTTTTGGGTTTGATGCCGCCAGATAATCTCCTGCTGCTTGAGTTTGACACTTTCCTAAAGTTTTATAATGACTTCACTAGTAGCAGTTCCACACGCTGCACTGCTGGATGAAGTGAGAATTCTGAAAGGCTGACAACTTACTTTTTTTTTTTTAGAGCTAGAAATTGCCTGATCAGTTTGGCAGATAGCTACCAGAATGTACTGACAGGCTAAACTGCAGTATTAGGCTTTGAATTCTGCATGACAACAGAGTTACAAACACAACAAAACACAATCACAGTTTTGTAGTGCTCCGTAAAACTTATATCCACCTCATAACATGCTTCCAAAGAAGCTGTGAGTATGGTTGAAAACATTTTCTGGAGTGAAAATCCACACCAGAACATTCTTACTCAGAGAAATGGCTAAGATATGCTGGGTAATTCCGAAGATCCTGGGTTAGGATTCAGGCTTTTTATTAGCAAGCTAACACACTAATGTTACTGGGGAGACAGCTAAAGCTAGTGACAAGTTAGCTAACCTTAGTGATGAGCTAGCTAACATACTAATAGTACCAGGGAGAGAATTAACATAAGCGACAAGCTAGCTAACCTAAGAGATGTGCTAGTTATCATTATGTCTATAGACCGAATCAGTCCTTTCTCTGACATCTGGAAAGAAAGCACAAGGAGAGGTAAGTGCACACTGTGAATTGTCAAAATTTTCCTTTTTATAAATTTTCCTACGAGAAAGAGAATGAATCTTAGTGACAAGCTAGCTAACCTTAGTGATGAGCTAGCTAACCTTATCAACAAGCTAGCTAACCTTAGGGACAAGCTAGCTAACCTTAGGGACAAGCTAGCTAACCTTAGTGATGAGCTAGCTAACCTTATCAGCAAGCTAGCTAACCTTATCAACGAGCTAGCTAACCTTAGAGACAAGCTAGCTTACCTCAGCAAAAAGCTAGCAAAAACACTGTTACCATGTTACCAGGAAGAGAACTAAAGCTAGGGATGAGCTAGCTAACCTTAGCGACCAGCTAGCTAATCTTAGCTATGAGCTAGCTAATTTTAGTGACGAGCTAGCTAACATTAGCAAGGAGCTCACTAACATATTTATGCTACCAGGGAGAGAACTGAAGTTAGCGAGAAGCTGGCTAACCTTAGCGATGAGCTAGCTAACACACTAATGTTACCAGAGAGAAAGCTGTAGCTAGCGACAAGCTAGCTAACTTTAGCACTGAGCTCAGAAGTTTGATTGCTGCTGGTTGTGAATCAAAATGTTCCTTTTCATATATTCTTTTATAGTTTGGCTTGAGGATTGTGAAAGATTGGGATAGTTTTCACATTTTATAATAAAAGTTAATTGAATTTAATTCAGTTGACTTCATGCTGTGAATTTTGATGCAGTTTTAGTAGAGACACAAATGAAGCATCATTTTGATAAATAGAGGTAATTTATCTTACTGATATCTGTATCAGTAGAAACTCTAGGTTGCGTTATTGATATCAGTATTAGTATTAAAAAATGGACAGACATGTTTTTATCGTGCCATTCCTAACACCAACTATAAAAAACTTTTTTTTTTTACTTTATTTTGCACTCGTAACTTAAGTGCATACAACTGCAATACAACCAAACCGTAAAACATACATGCACTTTCTGATTCCGCATCCTTTTTTTTTTTTTTTTTGTGATACAAGGTTGTGAAATTGTGTAAATTTGATTTATGTCCAGTGCATGGCTTTCAGAGCGCCGGCCGTGGCTCCACAGGCTTGTTGTGTTTTCAAATGGCCTCGTGGTGAGTGCACACACAGCCCTGCCACAAAGCATAATGGGAACTGTAATTACCCGGTGCAATAAACGAGCCCTATCAAAGCCTTAACGAGCATCTCCGGGTAGCAGCCAGTTACAGTGACCACTCTCTCCCAGGGAGTGCCTATTACCTGAACATGTATCGATACCTAGAATAGCATGAAATTAGCTCAGTCCGCTGGGATCTGTGTGCCTGGGCTTATTAGGAAACAGAAGCCCGGTGTGGAGAAAGAGAGAGAGAGAGAGAGAGAGAGAGAGAGAAAAAGAAAGAAAGAAAGAAAAAGAGAGAGAGAAAGAAAGAAAGGTAGAGGAGTTTATTATGCTGCTACATTTATTTCTGCAGTGCAGAGTCACAACAATATAAAACTGCAGTGGTTGATAATCAGCTAATACTCAGGTGATAAAAAGTAAAAAAAAAAAAATAATAATAAAAATAGATATTTTGTTTTCCGCACTGACACCCCATAACTACGGAGCGCCTGAAGGGACATGGTGTATGTTTTTTTTAAGTGAAAAATGTGGTTAGCAGCATATATAAAGCGCTGAGCACCAGACACTAATTGGCGAGCACCACATATTCAATGGTGAGCACCAGATACTAAGTGGTGAGCACCAGACAGTAAGTAGATAGTGGTGAGCACCACATACTAAGTGGTAAGCACCAGATAGTAAGTAGATAGCGGTGAGCACCACATACTAAATGGTGAGCATCAGATACTAAGTGGTGAACACCAGATCCTAAGTGTTGAGCACCAGACAGTAAGTAGAGAGCACCACATACTATATGGTGAGCATCAGATGCAAAGTGATGAGCACAACATACTAGGTGGCAAGCACCGCATACTAAGTGGTGAGCACCACACAGTAAGTGGTGAGCACCAGACAGTAAGTAGATAGTGGTGAGCACCACACAATAAGTGATGAGCACCACATGTTAGGTAGCAAGCACCACATACTAAGTGGTGAGCACCAGATACTTAAGTGGTCAGCACCAGATATTAGGTGGTGAGCAACAGATACTAAGTGGTGAGCACCACATACTAAGTGCTAAGCACCAGACAGTAAGTAGATAGTGGTGAGCATTGCATCCTAAATGGTGGTCATCACATACTAAGTGGCAAGCACCACATACTAAATGGTGAGCACCAGCTACTAAGTGGTAAGCACCGGATACTGAGTGTTGAGCACCACATACTATTTGGTGAGCATCAGACAATAAGTGGTGAGCACCACATACTAAGTGGTAATCACCAGGCAATAAGTGGTGCTGAGCACCACATACTAAGTGCTGAGCACCACATACTATATGGTTTGCCTCAGAGACAAAGTGATGAGCACCACATACTAAATGGCAAGCACCACATACTAAGTGGTGAGCACCAGACGGTAAGTGGCAAGCGCCACATATGTTAGGTGGTAAGCACCAGATACTAAGTGGTGAGCACCACATACTAAGTGATAAGCACTTTACAGGATCAAATTTGTTCCATCTGAAGTACAGAGTCTTTCCTAACAGCAGGAAGGTACATATTTGTACAATTTAATCAGTTAAAAGGTATATTCAGTATTCTGTATCACTATACAAATAAACAATATATATATTAACTATACATTTTTCAATTGAAAGCCAGACAATTTTGGATCATCAAGTTTTTGACACATATTCAGTTGATGACAATGTTTATAATCTTTATCATCTTTACTGGTACAAAAAGTGTATTAAAAAACACTTTCACGCCCCAGTGACAAGCTTTGTTAATTTTTTAAGTACTTTTTTCTATATTTTTTAGTGTGTTCATAGTTATGGGAAGTTACTCAGCCGATATGCGAGTGTATCCGGGTCTACACACACTCCTCAGACCTCAAGCCGATGTGAGTTAGCGCTTTTACGCTACAAAGGAAAATTGGACGAATTACTTTTGTAAACTAGAGGTCTTGAGTCGACACTCGCCCAACCTCACCCCAACTTCAACCCCAACCCCAGCGCTCTCTACAGCCCAGAGTGTTCTGGGATCACACACAAACACTGCTCATTTATTAATAGGCCTAATGCATCAATTGCCACTTTATCTGCTCCCAATTATGCATGCATGCAGAAAACGCACAATGTCTCACAGAAAGAGAGAGAGAGGGAAATTAAGGTCGAGAGAGCTAGGAGAGAAAAAAGAGAAAACAGACCTGATGGCGTAGTGGGTGGGTGTGTGTGCGTGCACGGTGGATGAAAATGTGTCCACTCACTGTGTTTTGCAGAAAAGTGGGCTGTCTACGTTAGCGGTGGGCGCTAATGAGCAGCTTGGATCTATTCTCGTCTGTTCGCTTTGCACATTTAGATATTTTGAAAGCCCTTTTTTTTTTCTTGTTTAGCACCTACTGTAAGTCTGAGCTTCAGATGTGCTTGAACCCTGTGGAAATAAATGAGCAAAACTCTACAATTGAAAGGAAGGAGGCTCTGGAAAACTTTCAGACCACCCCTGACCTGGATGCAAGATGAGATACAGTTGGAAATGGATGCATAGAGGTTCTGTTTGGCATATTCAAGCATATTTGATGTTGCACCGATGTTGCAGTTTGGCCTGTAGATCCCGCACACTCAAAGTTTGGCTGGCGATAAACCGACGAATGTTGCATTGAAATGTAAGGTGGATTATTATGCGACACAAGTAAGGAACAGGGGTCTCGCCATGCTTTCCATCTAATTTAGCAGGTCTCCTCAATGGGTGGTGGTTGGGGTGGGGGGTGGCTTAATAAAAGCTAAGCTAAGCTAAGTTAAGCGAGTTAAGCGCTCGATGTTAATCTACACAGATTTCTCTCCTGAAATTTTAAATATGTCTATATATTTTTAGGATATATATGTCTAGAGCTTCAGATGTGCTTGAAACCTGTGGAAATAAATGAGCAAAACTGTACAATTGAAAGGAAGGAGGCTTTGGAAAACTTTCAGACCACCCCTGACCTGGATACAATATGAGATACAGTTAGGAATGGATGCATAGAGGTTCCGTGTGACATATTTTAGCATATTTGCCTATAGATGTTGCAGTTTGGCCTGTAGATCCTGCACACTCGTAGGTTTCTAAAGCTTGTGTGCATTTTTTTTTTCATTACTTGCTTGGCTGCTTGGCTGGCGATAAACCGGTGAATGGTGCATCAGATTATGAGGCGGATTATTAGGCGACACTAGTAAGGAACAGGGGTGTTGCCATGTTTTTCTTCTAATTTAGCAGGTCTCGCCGCTGAGTGGTGATGTCTAGGAGCTAAGATAATTTAAGTACACAAAACTGTAATAAAAAAAAGAAACTTTTTTTAAAAAAGTTAAACGAGCGCTGAATGTTAATCTACAAAGATTTCTCTCCTGAAAACTGTTGATTTGGGTGAGTAAAGCGCTTCCATTTATCTACAGTAAGCTTAGATGTCCAGATTTCCATTAAGGCTAGGTTCAGCAGCATTACTATTAGCGGCCAACTGCTTGCACTAGTAAATGCCACTCGATAGTGCTACATTGAGGAAACCAGGGCGATATCAGCTAGAGGTTTGTGCCTTGTAGCTTGTTTTAACATGGTAAACACACACAATTCTAGTCTCTAAATAAGTTAGAAAGTCCAGTTGGAAGCCCTGCCATGAGAACATGCAACACATGTGGCAGACATCTCACCAAAAGACCATCCTTCTTCTTCTTCTTCTTCTTCTTCTTCTTCTTCTTCTTTTTCTTCTTCTTTTTCATCTTAGTTCAATGATATGCTTCCTTTCAGATTTGCTAAGTCAAAGTCAAAGCATGGACAAAATGTATTTGAATATGTCTATATATTTCTAGGATATATATGTCTAGGAGTCAAAGATCTCTCGCCAGGAGGCGCACTAGCTAAAAGTAACCTCTGAAGAAACCAAGAAGCCTTCTCTGGACAGTTTCCGGACTTCCTGGAGACTTTCTTGTAACTTTCCTCATGCCAGTCATGCTCTCAAACCTAACGTACCGGCTCGGTGCTCTGAATTATATTTTTTATTTTTGGTTATTTTTGGTCTGCAGCCTGTGCTCTGTTTACTCGCAGGTGCTGAGTGGAGTTTGGGTCGGGCCAGATGGTACCTGCATGGTTTTTCAACAGTGCGAGGGAGCGAGGGAGAATCTGCCCAACTCCTACGGATGTGTTGTTATTTTTGCAGTCCATGGTCTAAGGAGGGAATGGTGTGAGAGGTGTGTGTGTGTGTTGGTGTGTGTGTGTGTGTGTGCACATAAATAAGTGAAATAAACAGACTAGACTCAAGTCGACTGAAATGTGTCTAGGTCGTTGGATCTGTCTGAAATATACTTCTGTGCCCAGCGCTCCGATAGACTGCTGATTTGCTTCAGGCGATGTGTGTGTGTATGTGTGTGTGTGTGTGTGTGTGTGTGTGAGCTCCAGTTACATGCGTGTGTGTTGTGTAAGGATAGAAGGTGTGTGTGTGTGCATGTGTAGTATAGTGTTTATATATTTTGTTCTTTTTTGAGTATATGGATACTTTTATGGGTTTACATTTGTGAATATCTCTGGGTGTATATCCATGTGTGTGTGTGTGTGTGTGTGTGTGTGTGTGTGTGTGATCTCCAGGTACATGTGTGTGTGTGTGTTGCTTAATGGTAAAAGGTGTGTGTGTGTGTGTGTGTGTGTAGTACAATGTGCATGTGTAGTACAGTGTATATATATTGTGTTCCTTTTTGAGTATATGGATTCTTTTATGGGTTAACATTTGTGAATATCTCTGGGTGTATATCTGTTGGTGTGTGTGTGTGTGTGTGTGTGTGTGTGTGTCTCCGCTTGTTTACACTTCTGTGGTTGGCTAATGCCTGCCTGCAGGCCGTGCTGGATGTATGTACTGTATGGAGGTCATGGACTCCCAGAATTCCACAGAGACAGTAGCATCTCGCTACCAGCTAAACCCATCATCAGTGGGTGTCTTCCCTCAATAGGTGCTAAAATAGGCCTCAGTTACTGTAGATCTGCTGTCCAAACCAGTAAAAGAGCTAAAATGTTCTACAATATATATATATATAGTATATCCAGATTCATACTGGATAAAAAAAAAAACATTTCACAATTATTATTGCTGAATTTAAACTGGATATAAGTCACTATACAATTATTACTGTCAAACTAGGAAAGCCACACACTGCAAATTCATACTGGATAAAAGTTACAATTATACAATCATTACTGTCCAGCTGTAAATACCACACACTTTCGAAATTTATACTAAATACAAGTCGGTATACAATTAATGCTGGCAAACTCTGAAAGCTACACACCTTGCAAATTCATACTGGATAAGAGTCACTATACAATTTTTACTGTGAAACTGTGAGGGGTACACACGTGGTAAATGCATACTAAAAAAGAGTCACTGTACAATTATTACTGTCAAACTGGGAAATCCACACACTTAGCAAATTCATACTGCATACAAGTTACTATATATTTATTACTGTCAAACTTGGAAAACTACACACATTGTACATTCATACTGGATCAAAGTCACAATACAATTATTACTGTCAGTCTGGGAGAACTACACACGTTGTAAATTCATTGTGGATATAAAAGTCACTATACAGGTATTACTGTCAAACTGTGAAAGCCAAACACTTTGTAAATTCATACTGAATAAAAGTTACTATACAATTATTACTGTCAAACTGTAAAAGCTACACGCTTTGCGAATTCATACTGGATAAAAAGTCACTTTACAATTCTTACTGTCAAAATAGGAAAGCTACACACTTTGAACATTCATACTGGATCAAAGTCACAATACAATTATTAATGTCAAACTAGGAAAGCCACACACTTTGCAAATTCATACTGCATACAAGTTACTATATATTTATTACTGTCAAACTTGGAAAACTACACACATTGTACATTCATACTGGATACAAGACATTATACAACTATTACTGTCAAACTAGGAAAGCCACACACTTTGTAAATTCATACTGGATACAAGTCTTTATACAATTATTACTGGCAAATCGTGAAAGCTACACACTTTCTAAATTCATACTGGATAAAAAGTCACTTTACAATTCCTACTGTCAAACCGGGAAAGCTACACACTTTGCAAATTCATGCTGGATAAGAGTCACTATACAATTTTTACTGTAAAACTGTGAAAGCTACACGCTTTGCAAATTCATACTGGATAAAAGTAACAATACAATTATTACTGCCAAACTGTGAAAGCTACACACTTTGTAAATTCATACTAGAATACATACTGGATAAAAAAAAAAAAACATTCTAAAATGATTAATTACAGACTACAAAACTACAAAAACACCCTATAGATTCATGCTAAATAAAAAATCTATATAAAAAAAAAACTTTACAATTATTACTTTCAATGAAAAACACTTATCTCCATTTTTGTCGATTTTTAGTTTACTACATAATTTCAACAAACCAACTGTCCCTTAGACTGTGTCAAAATTTCTTGATGTACGGACCAATAGAAAGTCTTCAAAATGACCTGAAATAAAACATTTTTACATTGACTTCCATTGAAAGTTTAGAAGGTTTTTTCTCTCTCCTGTAAAGTTGCTGTTTTGGCGATACTTGTTTTTCATTGGACAGCGACCATATATGCACAGAATCATGCTGGATTAAAAGTATCACACGGTTACTACTTTCAGTACAACTACACATATATATATATATATATATATATATATATATATATATATATATATATATATATATATATATATATATATATATATATATCAGATATGTCAGATATTTCATTCTAAAAGAGCAAATACATACATTTTGAATGGAATCGAATATCTAAGTTTGATGGTCCTAAACCTCCATCGCATTTTGTAGAATTTTGTAAAAATTTTAAACTTAAACTTTTAACTTACCTTAATATTTGACCCCAAATCCTTCTTAATAAAGCTTTTATTTGTGCAAATTTACTCCCCTCCACCGATCTCCCTTCACCCCCCACCAGTAAAACTTCAGTTTAAGACCCCCCCAACCCTCCCTCCCAACCTCCCTGAACGTGATAAACGATAACAAGCCAAATTGTTGCTACGCTAATAAAGCTAGCTAATAACAGATGAGTGTAACAGATTTGGCTGTGGTGGAGTCCTCAGATGCCCGCGGTCCCCCGGGCTCCTCTGATCCGGTGGAAAGCCCTCTTCCACGGGCATCAAAGGAGCCTTCCCCCACAATCCTCTGCGCAGCGGCGTGAAACATATTTAGCGGCAGAACTGACACTTCCCCTCGCCTACTTATCGATGGCTGCTTTTGTTCGGCCGCCTCTCTCTGGCTCTGAGTCAGGGACGCCGGAGCCAGCTGCTGAATCACACACTGTCACACTGCTTCCTGTCTCCGCCAGTGTGTTTTGGGGTGTGTAAATGTGTGTGTGAGTGTGTATAAGTGTGTGTGTGTGTTAGTATAAGCTCAGGCATGGTGCCACAGTGTATCGTTTAGGCCTCTGCAGGGCAGGAGGTTGGCCTGCTGATGTGGGTCAGTTATGGGCAGTGAGGTCCGAGTCAGATGGAGTTAAGATGAGGCCGGACTGAGTGGAGCCGACTGGCATGAGCTTATAGAATACGACCCCGTAGCAGCACAGCATGAGGGGGCTACTGACTGACTCAGGGTGAGGTTGATAGAAGCTGAATGTGTGTGTTTATGTGTGTGTGTGTGTGTGTGTGTGTGTGTGAGGCACTGAGAAAGAAAAGGCCATTTAAGGACACATTCACTGCACTGAAAAAAAAAAGATGAGTAAAATTCACTTAAAAAAAAGTTTCGCAACTTTCTGCATTTGCTTTTTTTAAGTAAATTTAATTTCAGATACATTTAAGTAACTTTAACTCAGTTTCTAAATGTTAAATGTATTAAATTTATTTTTTCTGAAACAATTGGTGTTATATAATATACAAATGTTCTAAGACACGGATTTTTGGGTTTTCATTGGCCGTAAGCCATAATCATCTACAGTAAAAGGAACAAACACTTAAAATAGTTCACTCTGTGTGTAAAACATCTATATAATATATGAGTTTCATATTTTAAACTAAATTACTGAAATAAAGTAACTTTTCAATTATATTCCAATTTTTTTAGATGGAATTTTCTTTTGGAAAAAAATTAAAAAACAACTTTAGTTCCTAAATTACTTTCTCTGCTTTTGCTATTTATAGGTTTATGTTTAAGTGAAATGAACATTGTTGTTTTATTCTATTTATAACATTTCTCCCAAATTCCAAATAAAAATTTCTTTCAGACCTCAAATAATGCAAAAAAGAAAAACAAAAGAAAACAAGTTCATATTCATAACCTTTTAAGAGTTCAGAAATCAATATTTGTTGGAATAACCCTGGTTTTTAGTCACAGTTTTTTTTTTTTATATGCATCTTGGCATCGTGTTCTCCTCCACCAGTCTTACACACTGCTTTTGGATAACGTTGTGCTGCTTTACTCCTGGTGCAAAAATTCAAGCAGTTCAGTTTGGTTTGATGGCCCTTGATCATCCTTCATCTTTCTCTTGATTATATTCCAGAGGTTTTTTTTCCAGAGCTGTGTAGTCCTTGTAATCATTTCAGCAGCAGGACAGGACAGGTCTGGCTCAGATTGACTAGACCTTATTTAAAGATCCTGTAAAGCAGGGGTCTCAAACTCATTTTGGCCGAGGGCCACATTGGCATATTGGCTGTCCTCTGAGGGCCAGATGTAACTTATAAATATAAGAAAATGTAACCAGATGTAATACAAAATGAATGTTAAATAACTCTCAATATACTATTTATTCAATCAAATATTACAGTTGCATGGAAAAATGGTTGCTTGTTGCTCTATTAACATAAATCCTTTTAATTTATAAGTTATATTAACTTTGATCAAAACGTTTGATACTGAAATAAGGCTTAATAAATATAAAATCAAAAATTGTGAGCTGTGACAGATTTAGCATTTCCTCAGATTTAGCAGTTCCTCATCCAACCACTAGTCGGAGCTGCAGCTGCAGCACCACAAGCCCGCAGTCTTTGCTTAGTCAGAGCTGCAGCCCAGCCACGGGCTACAGGGCTCAGCTGAGCCAGTCTGGAGCGTTTTTAAAAATTTGTAAGTTCTTCTGTGTATGAAATAAAATAACCCCACTAACCGGATAATACAGCTCTCTACAGTTCATCTTTCAGCCCAAGCAGCTAACAGCAGCAGTTTAGAGCAGCCGTCACGGAGGCACTGCTCGGATTACATTATAAACAGGTCAGTTAGCGCGCTGCTAACCTCAGGATGTTTATAACTACGGAGTTTAGTGGACACACCACGGCTGCAAGGTTAGACTGTTGAAGGCTACTGAAGACTTCTAAAGCAGGCAACGCAGCGTAAGCAAAAAAAAAAAAAAAACCACACACACACACCAAAATACAAGTTAAGATAAAATATGAAAACGAACATAAAGCATAAATAATTAAATTGAATTGCGGGCCAGATGTATGTTTATTTTGTTAACCCGTGAGGGGCCGTATGAAACCGCGTCGCGGGCCGCATGTGGCCCGCGGGCCGCTACTTTGAGACCCCTGCTGTAAAGGCTGGAGGAAGAACTTCAGCGAGACGTGGCCAAAGTTAGCCTAGATTCTCCAAAGCAGACAGTTTGTTTAATGGTGTGTGAAATCGGAGTAAAATTATTCCGGGTCCTCAGGGAAAGGTGTACGTCTCTCAGTGTGTGTGTGTGTGTGTGAACTGTATTACTGAAATAAAGTAACTTTTCAATAATATTCACATTTCTTTTTGAGATGCACTTTTCTAGAGACAGCTCGGGATAGAATTAAGAAACCACTTTAATTTTTGAGTTTCTCAGTTTCTCAGATTTTTTGCTATTTATAGGTATATGTTTGAGATGAGTTTAAAATTAAAGTTGTTGTTTTATTCAATAAACCATAGACAAAATTTCTCCCAAACTACAAAAAAAGGTTGTCATTTAGAGCATTTATTTGCAGAAAAAATGAGAAATGACTGAAATAACAACACACAAAAAAGATGCAGAGCTTTCAGACCTCAGATAATAAAAAGAAAGTAAATATTCGTAAAGTTTGAAGAGTTCAGAAATCAATATCTGGTGGAATTACCCTGTTTTTTTTAATCACTGTTTTGTTTATTTTCATTCTATGCATCTTGGCATGTTCTCCTCCACCAGTCTTACACACTGCTTTTGGAAAACTTTATGCTACTCACTCCTGGTGCAAAAATTCTTGGTTTGATGGCTTGATAAAATCTTCCTCTTGATTGTATTCCAGATTTTTTTCCCAGAGCTGTATAATCCTTGTCTGGCTCAGATTGACTAGACTTTATTTAAAGATCCTGTAAAGGCTGGAGGAAGAACTTCAGCGAGACGTGGCCAAAGTTACCCTAGATTCTCCAAAGCAGACAGTTTGTTTAATGGTGTGTGAAATCGGAGTAAAATTATTCCGGGTCCTCAGGGAAAGGTGTATGTCTCTCAGTGTGTGTGTGTGTGTGTGTGTGTGTGTGTGGAGCACTCCCCCGCGATTCTTTAGGCACTAAAAACCCTCTTTTGGCTGGGCTCGAGTCGGCCAGACACAGCTTTGTAGTGTGTTTAAACATTATGTGGCTTAATGAAGGGAGGCCCTGTGAAGCGAGGCTTCATTGATGTTTTAATCATGACGCGCTGCCTGATAGCTGATGCTATAAAACATACATGCCTAGTGACAGCTGGTCCCCGTTGTCTTTGATGCCTCTCCTGCCGAATCCGATCATTAAGAGCTACTTATTTCCTTTTAATATGTTGGAGTCGGTCAATACGAGAGGCCTCGTGAAAAGCGTGCTGAAGCATTCATTTTATCACATTAAAGTCAGGCCCTGTGATTTTCTATTTTATTTATTTTATTTATTTATTTATTTTTTTAACGGATCTGTTTAGTTCTCGGCAGCCCTCGCCGTACTTGAACATTTTTATCCTGGCGGAAATTTCACAGCGCGGGAATTCTCATTTAACTGATTAACTGAAAGCAGATTAGTTTAGCCAGAAATCAAACGTGTTCAATTCTTTTTTTTTTTCCCCCATGACCATAAAATACTGTATCTAATGTAATGCAGCTTTTTATTAGACTTTAATTGTCTTTCTTTCTTTATCAGTGCCAGAAATTTCCTTCTTTTTCCCTCCTTTTGCTGTTTTTGCACTGTAGCTACAAAGCTAATGTCGCAAATTAGCTTTGTAGCTAATTAGGTTATGGAGTCTTATCTGTCTTATCACCGGCTGGGATGTGTGGTGATAGAATAGATGTATTATATACCGTCTTACATCATTAGAAAAGTACGACAAATAAGCTAAAAAGAGACAGTATTCTGTTACAGCATTCATTTGTACACGGCTAGTATTTCACAGAGCAAGACCTCTTATTTAACTGGATAACTTAAAACAGATTAGTTTAGCTAGAATTTAAACACAGTCACAGTTGTTCCCCTTGACCACTTCATGTATACCGTAGCTCATTAGCTTATTAGCTTATTAGCTTGTTTTTTTCCAGAGCCAGACATATGCTTCTTCATTTATTTGCAATGCAACTACAAAGCTAATGGCAATAATTAGTTTAATTTTTACATTAATAACAGTCTTTGCAATGTCATATGTTACTTCACAACATGTGTAATACCCTGCTAAGTGCAGTTCAGCCACTGACCTATAGTCTTAGAGTCTCTGTAAAATGAGAAATCCACCGGAGATCCTATGTAAACATAGTTACTTACACACAGAGGTGGGTAGTCCAAGTGCAGAAAGTAAAAATTGTACTTTTAACTAGTGTAAACAGAACTGTTTAAAACATATATCTAATCTCAGTTGTACTTCACTGGTGGTGTTCCATAGACAAATTATAACCATTTGTTTCTTCATCTATGAATTACTGGGAAAAGCATATTTATATATATATATATATATATATATATATATATATATATAACAGTGATGTGCTATTTGCACAAATAACACAGGAACAAACTGCAATATAGCAGGACATCTTTTAATTAATAGCAAGTCTTATCAGTTAGCAGATGGGTTGAGTCGTAACGGAATAGATGTAACAGTTTTACATCATCTGAGTAGAAAAATGAGTCAGATTTCTGCAGAAATTAGGAAACAGAAATCAGATTATAATAGGTTTCTCAAACTTTCCGTCAATATCTTTGTGATATTACTGTGCAGAAATATGTTCTAAGCATTTCCTGATTCTGTAGAGTCGAGCCTTTTGATTGCATTTGTCACAGTATCATATATTACTTACATCTGAAGGCTATGAATAGGGATAAAATGGTAATTGTGATAATGCCTCACTGCAAAACAAGCTTACCTGGAAGACTGGTATGGCATGGGGTTGTGTTTTTATACACTTTTCTGTGATAGTAGCGTTACTAATGCAGAAAAGTACATTACCAAGATACCGTAACGTAGCAACCAATGACAAAGAGGTATTCTTTGCAGCATCCAATTGAATCTGATGAATTTGTCTGTTCTCTGAATGAACCACTATTCTCTTCACAGTCTAAAGTTCATGCTTTAGTTTTCGTGAAAAAATCCATTTCATGCTTTTCAGCAGCAGAGAGATTTTTTTTCTTTGCCATATTGCTTGAAACCCGTGGCCTGTGGCTTATTAATGTGGAACAATGCTTTTTTGTTTTTTTATGAATAAAAACAAATACTGTTTGTTCAATTTGTTCAATTGTATTTGTAAAAGTGGATTGACTGTCATTTGCCTTGACCATTTCTGAGAGAATCTGAGAAAAGATTACTTGTATAATTAATGTATAATATCGGAACTAGGTGGCTGCAAAAACGATGGTATGATAAAGTACTTTCAATACTGTTTCCCATTTTGCTCATTTATTCACTGTTGATTCTTGTGTTTTGACCTTAGTTCAAACTCCTCTCTATGTCTCAGAATTAAATATGAGCTTTATTCTGCTTTAGTCTCATGTCACTGTAGGTCTAGACACGTGTACTGTAGATATTGCTCTAACAAGTGAAGTGAAAAAAATGGCGTCTGATCCCGGAACAGACGTCCGTACTGATGCATTGTTCTTTTCCCACCAAATTTCAGTTTTTGGAGGGAAATAAACACACCATCTCCCCTGACATATCGAAGTAATAAGGTCTCCCTGCTCAATGGTTCGCTGCGTTCCAGCCCGTAAATAAGAGAAAACTATTTGTGCGCTGAAGGGAAATGAGAAAGCATCATTTACTTTTCCTTTGAGTTCCAGCGACGGAGAGGCTTTGGCTCGCGTTATTACAAAGCCGCCGTATGATCAATGTCTGTTTGTCTGTTTGCCTGGATCGCATTCATATGTTTATTTAAAACAGCCTCCGTCCTGCACCTCGCGAAACGAGGACGCCAATTAAACGGAAGAATCCAGGCATGCACCAATTAAGGACTAAGCAATGCTCTTTTTTTACTGAAAAAAATGCAAAAGAGAGAAAATACAAATCCAAAAATGTACCTTACCTTTCCTCCAGTGTGTTCCAGAAAGGCTCCTGTCTGAATGATGAGCGCAGTTGAGTTTTTTGCCCGGCAGCATTGTAATTATGCGCTGTTTAACAGGAATCCTTCACCGCTTTTTCCTGACTCATCCTGACTGCCAGGTTTGTTGCATTTCGCTGTATGCTACACTGTAATAGCCACTGTCAGAGTGTGAGGAGTCAATCAGAGTTTAATCTCTTTTTAATCGCCAATCATAGACTTTTCTGCTTCTTCTGGTTCTTCTGCATGCATTTATGAGGAAAGCTAACCTCTAAATTAAGTGGATACTTCATAAGAAAGACAGACCACATCTTCTCTAGAGACATGCAATTTCTTAGATACATCCATGCATTTTTCCTAGAAACATCCATGCATTTTTCTTAGAGATATCTATGCATTTTCCTAGAGATATCCATGCATTTTTCCTAGATACATCCATGCATTTTTTCTAGAGATATCTATCCATTTTTCCTAGAAACATCCATGCATTTTCCTGGATACATCCATGCATTTTTCCTAAAGATATCCATGCATTTTTCCTAGAGACATCCATGCATTTTCCTGGATACATCCATGCATTTTTCCTAAAGATATCCATGCTTTTTTCCTAGAGACATCCATGCATTTTTCCTAGATATATCCATGCACTTTTCCTAGAGATATCCATGCATTTTTCCTAGAGATATCCATGCATTTTTCCTAGAGGTATCCTTGCACTTTTCCTAGATATATCCATGCATTTTTCCTAGAGATATCTATGCATTTTTTCCGAGAAACATCCATGCATTTTTCCTAGATATACTCATGCATATTTCCTAGATATATCCTTGCAATTTTCCTAGATATATTCATGCATTTTTCCTAAAGATATCCATGCATTTGTCCTAGATATATCCATGCATTTTTCCTAGAGACATCCATGCATTTGTCCTAGATATACTCATGCATATTTCCTAGATATATCCTTGCATTTTTCCTAGAGATATCCATGCATTTTTTCTAGAGATATCTATGCAATTTTCCTAGAAACATCCATGCATTTTTCCTAGAGATATCAGTGCATTTTTTTCTAGAAACATCCATAATTTTTTTTTGAGATATCCATGCATTTTTCCAAAATACATCCATGCATTGTTCCTTGTTCCTTGAGATATCAACACATTTTTCAAGAAGACAATGCAAAAGCACATGCTGCACTCATTACAGAGTAATCGTTGCAGAAAAAGAGGGTATTAGTGTGAGTATGAGTACTGCACTGACCTGAAGTCCTGACATAAGGACTTCAAATTCCACAAACAGAGAATTTGTGGAGGTTTTCGAAAAAATAAATGTGTCAACGATGACCTTGTACTGCTGTGGACCTTAAGGCATATTCACAGGAAAAGTGAGGAAAGCTTAAAAATCAGAAAAGCTAAAATCGGTGGACATTTTCCTAGAAACTCTTACTCAACTTGTAGGTCCATGGCACTGACCTGCCAGAAAAAGTCATGGAATAATGTACATGTACATAATGTACATTGATCATGAAGAGTTATAATGGAGAACAGCTTGAAAACAGTTGATAACCACTGTTTAAGTTGGCCATTGGAATTTTTTAAGTTTGAGTGAGATGTTAAATGTATTGGTGCCATATGGATGACAAGTTCCATCTATATTCTTTAATGTACACACTACAAGGCATTAATACCCACAGTAAACAGAGCAGTGGGCGGTAATGATCATGACTGGTGGTGTCTGGCTAAAATTCTCTGGCAGACATCACAACCACATTCAGTGGAGCAGTGAAGCCCAAATCTCTTATATCTCAGAGGTACGTGACATGTTCTTAGGTAAAACGTCATGGGTCACGGCACCAATTTTACCCTATTTTTCATTGGCGCTAAGAGTTTTGCGAGCAATGCCATTGAAAAAACATCAATGGTTCCATAAAGAACCATTTATATTAACTTCCTTTCCTTGATCCTAGATCCTAGAGAAGGTTCTATATCCATATACAGTATATACATTTCATTTCTGCCAGTAATCTACACCACACCATGTTCTAGCCTGCGGTTAAATTCCCAATCTGGGTAACTTTTCTGTGCTACACCAATAAGAGTCCATTGGCAAGACTCCTGACACTACTTTGGTCTTGTAAGTCGCTCTGGATAAAAGTGCCTTCTCTGGTTTTGCTCATGATAAATGGAGTGTGTTTGTGTGGTCAAGCAGTGCTGTTGGGTTTTTCACACCATTCAATCTCCTCACTGATTTGGGAATGAGTCCAAAAATCCGAAAAATATCCAGCCAGTAATGACTCAGTGGTCAATGGTCAGAAACATTGCAGAAGGTTTAGAGGTTGATGGACCCACATTGTGCATCAACAGATGGTCTAAAGCTGGGGTGTCCACTTGGTGTCCTGGAGGGTCACACTCCAACACAGTTTGGTGATTTCCCTGCTTGCAAACACCTAGCAAACCTGCTAATTAGTAGAGGAAGCGATTTACTTTAGGTGTGTTTAAACTGGGAAATCACAGATGATGAATCATAGAGAAGAAAGTTGGATACCACTGAGCTACAAGCTTTTCTTTGAGGAAGGAAGGTTCCTGGAACCATTATGAAAATAAGGGTTCTAATAAAGATGACATCAATTGGCCCCCCAGCCACAAATACCTCTTAGTTTGACTCAATCCCAAGGAATTAACCCAAGTTTTTAGGGCCTAAAGGTCCAGTTTGATAACCAGTGCTTCATCTACAAACATGGCCAATTTTAGAACTTGTATTATTGTTATTTATATCCTTGTACAGTCCAGTAAATCGGTTCCCTCAGTAAATCATAACTTATAACATATTTTTAGGACTATAAAGCACATCAGATTATAAGGCGCATTAAGGGACACTAGTAAGGATGCCTACATTGAAGTGAGCAAGGGTGTCGCCATGTAAACAACAGTATAATTCTATAAAAAGACATTTTCTTTAAAGTCAAATGAGTGCTGAAAGTTAATCTACACAGATTTCTCTCCTGAAAACTGTTTATTTGTCAGATTAAAGCGCTTTCAATTATTCACAGTAAGCTTAGATTTCCAATATTTTGCCTAAGGGTCAGTTTTCAGTGAAGTTTCTCCAGCACTAAGGCGGCTGTGTGCAGCAGCATTAGCGTTAGCCGCTAACCACAGCACTAGACTGAGGAACTCTGAGTGTTACGGTAACACAGGATGCTATCACCTAGCTTTTTGTCCCATTTAGCTTGTTTTAACACGATAAACACACAGAATACAGTCCAATATACTCGCCTGCGTAAAGAGCTAGTGCTGTGCTTAGCGGCTAATGCTAATGCTGCTGCTTCTCCCAGCCTTAGTGCTGGAGAAACTTTACTGAAAACTCATCCTGTATAACGCTGTACTTCAGTGGAGTGGCTTTACTGCTCCTTAATACCTGACTGGTAGAGTGCATACATAAGGCACACTGTCAATTTTTGGGATTTTTTAAAAGGATTTTAAGTGCGCCTTATAGTCTGAAAAATGCGGTAGAAAGTCAGAGTTCAGAGTTCAGCCAAGCTCAGCAGAACTCCAGCGCAAAGAGACTAAATGGCTTTACTCAAGGACCCAATAATGGCAGCTTGCATGGTAGCTACCCTACTCAACTGAACTCTACTTGTCTTTTTTTAGGCAAATTTGATACCTGATACCCAGATATTATTACTTTTTAAGGTTACATTTTTAGAATCTACTCGCTTGTAATTCCAAATGAGCAAAGTAGGGTCTAAAACATTTGGAAATCCTTCAGATTGCAGATTGTTCGAACCATCGAACCTGGAAAACAATCCCTTGAGTGGTTTTCGTTGTTGCTGTGTCATGGTAGTGGTTGGTTCGACTTCATCAGCTACATTTTGAAGTTGGGCTTTGGTAGTAGAAAACCAACCAATTACCAGGTTACGACAAAACGAGTAGAGGCAAGTACAGTTGGGGTTTGTAGGTAAAAAAAAAAGCACCAATGGCACAATTAGTAGTGCAAATATGTGGCCCATGCAGAGGCCTAAACATAGGCTAAGAGTAATGGACAAGGCAAAGGTTGTTGGTTCAAGTCCCACCTTGGTTACTAGAGGTGGGTAATCTACAATTAAAAGCATGTTCAACGCTGTCAAAACGTACCCAGTGCATACCCTGACCGTGACTCATCAGATGTTTTGCTGATGAGTTGATGATCACAGGGTTGTGGGTTTGATGCCCCACTCAATTAATCTACCAACGTTGGGCTCTAGAGCAAGTCCTTCAACTTTGGCTTCCTGAGCTGTAATACAGTATTAAACAGCATTAAAACAATGCAATTAAACGTAATGATAAGCATTACTTTATACTACTTTATTGTGCAGATCAAGTGTTTATTATGGTTATTTCTGGTTTTACTTCATGCTTATTTACAGGATACTGTGACTGTTAATTTCACACGACCTGTACCTGAAGGTGGAGGTGAGAATGCCTTGCTTAAATGAACATTCGCCAAATCGCTGTTTTGCAATGCGCTGTAAGAATTTATTCTGAAAGCTGTCTAGACTTGCAATCACACTGCAACGAATGTGAGACACTTTAGGCTAATGAATATGCAAAGATGTGTAAATGAGCCCCAGATGCATGTGAAATTTTTTTGATAATTTTTTTTAAGTTATATATACTCATTGATAAAAAGAAATAACAATCCCGAATTTGCTGCAAACTTAGTGTGCAGTTGTGTCTCAGGCCACTGGGTCTTACCAAAAGAGGGCGTACATTTGTTTCTTTTACTTCTCTATATAAATGAAAGATTTCAGAGGCAATTTTTTTGTTTTTTGATAGACATTCCTCGATGTTACACTTTTGCCCAGTAGGCAGACTTTAAGACGGGGCACATAAAAAGTTGTGTTGATGAATTGCCTGCCTTATGCCGTGGCATAAAAAGAATTCCCCCTCCCCTAGATTTCTGTAATACCGATATTTTTTTTCCGATTATCAAACTTACTTTAATATCAGACAAAGATAATCTAAATATAAATATGGTAAAATGATAATTTTAATGTTTATTAAAAGAAAAAAAAAATCTATCCAAACAAATCAAGCCCTGTGTGAAAAAAAAAGTATTTACCTAATAACTTGGTTGTGCCACTCTTGGCGGCAACAACTGCAATCAATCTTTACTGATAACTGGCAACGAGTCTTTCACATGTCTGTGGAGGAATTTTGTTCCACTCTTCTTTGCGGAATTGTTTTAATTCAGCCATATTGGAGGGTTTTTCGAGCATGAACATCCCGTTTAAGACCATGCCACAGCATCTCATTCAGACTTTGACTAGGCCACTCCAAAGCCATTCGTCCTTTGGGTCATTGTCCTGTTGCAAAACTCAAGTACACCTCAGCTTGAGGTCACGAACAGATGGGCAGACATTCTCCTTTAGGATTGTCTGGTAAAAATCAGAAGTAGAGCCAGAGCCATTACACTACCACCACCATGTTTTACGTTCAGATTGACGTTCTTTTTTCTGAAACCATGTGTTATATATTAGTTTTATGCCAGATGTAATGGGACACACCTTTCAAAAAGCTGTACTTTTGTCACATCAGTTCAAAGAATATTTACCCATAGTTGTTTAACCACAGTCGTCACCCTCAGTAGTCATATGATAGACAAGAATGACTCAGCAAATATGTGTTAGATAGTTGCTATCTCTATTGGCAGGACCTTCAACTGGTATTTCTCAGCAGGATAATACTCATCCACACACTGCTGGGGTGAAATATTTCCCAGGAACGTCTCAATTATATTGAAACACTACCTAGGCTAAAGTCCTATGGCCAAGTGAGCATTTATAAAATCAGCTGGGACGCCACCTTAAGGAACTTTTAGCCTCCATACCCAAGGGTATCTATCTTATCTATCTCTATCTTATATCCAGGGTAAAGACACCCAATGGGGCACTAGAGCATCCTTCAAAATGTACAGTTTTCCCCAATAGACTTGTAATTACACTGTACTAATATTGTAATAACTTTGTAATAAATAAAAAATAAGTTTTTTTTTTTGTCATACTAATATTGTTCTGAAATTTAATGTCAGACAAAGATAACCTGAGTAAATGTCTTCTCAAACAGACTTTGACCAGACCGCTCAAAAACCTTAATTTAGTTTTTTTTTAAGTCATTTAGAGGTGGACTTGTTTGTGTGCTTTGGATCATTGTCCTGCTGCAGAACCCAAGTACACCTGAGCTTGAGGTCACAAACAGATGGGCGGACCTTCTCCTTCAGGATTGTCTGGTAAACAAAAGCAAAAGCAGCCCCAGACAATAACACTACCACCACCATGTTTAATGTTCATTATGATGTTCAGATGTTTTCTGAAATTATGTGAATTTTGAAGGACAAACACCTTCCAAAAAGTTCCACTTTTGTCACATCAGTCCAAAGAATATTTTCCTAAAGTCGTTTAACCACAGTCGTCACCCTCTGTAGTCATATGAAGGACAAAAGCGTCTCATGGCAGTTCGTCCAACTGGCTTTTCTCAGGAACATCTCAATCAGATTGCAAAACTACCTTGGCCAAGTCAAGTGAGCATTTATAAATCAGCTGGGATGCCACCTTAAGGAACCTATAGCCTCCATGCCCAATGGTATCATCTATCTCATATCTATCTTATATCCAAGGGAAAGGAACCCAATGAGGTACAAGAGCTTCTATAATGGTACAGTTTTTCCCAATAAACTTGTAATTACACTGTAATAATATTGTAATAATATAATAAAAAAAACAAAGTTTCATTTGACTCCAACAACTCATCTTTTTTTTTTTACCACACAAAAATACCCCAGAGAAAAACAACCCAAATCCCTTAACTTCCTCAGCATCAAGTCCCAGAACTTCATTTTGCTGCTTTATAATTGGCTGTTAAAGTAACCCAATCATCCTCAGACTGCGCCACATCCACAGCCTAGGACCGTTAAAACCTTTAGACCTAGCTAAAAACACCCACTCCACTGATCAATTGTCTTCAGCCAGGTTTAATGAGTTGAAGCAGATGCACTGATGCTCGGCTGAAGCAACCTCTGACCCACGACTCGGCCCCTTGGTAGACGAGATCTTCTAAGACCGGACTGTGAAAAACAATGAAGCATTGATTTCTTTGAGCATCGCTGCTGCCTGTGATGCGACCTTGATCATGTCCTGTTGCAGTTTTTTCACAGTCCCAGACTTGGGGGTTTTAGAGCATTTTGGGTTTTTAACTGCTTAGAAACACCTGATACAAGCTAATAACTTACACAATCAAGGCTGAATGAGCATGTTTCTCATCAGTACACTGAAAAAAAATATTTTTTTTATTTCGCAACTTTCTGCATTTGCTTTTTTTTTGAGTAAATTTAATTTCAGTTCAATTTAAGTAACTTAAATTTAATATAGCAGTTACCATAATTCAATTTCTTTGATCGCTTGAGCCGCCATCTTTCCAGTGATTCTCCCATACCTCTGTTTTGAGTGTAGCCCCAACACTTACCCCTAACCTACCCCTCCAGACTAACAAGAATCAGGGCATCCTACCTCTACAGGGGTAGGGCTAAGTGTAGGGCCTTGGGTTGAAATGGGATTGGGCCTTAGTCTCAACCTTAACAAACTAACGAACGACGTGAGTAAAGAACGAGCCAGTTCTGCAAGTGTTTCCCAAAGAGCTTCTCAAAGTGAAAATTAACGAACGAGGTTAAAGAACATCTTTGTTGACTCCTCCCCCAAAACAGCGCACTCAATTGATGCACAAATATCGATTCAACACTGCCAAATATGCAGTATTTATTCACTATTACACCCTAAACATGTAGAAATGTGTTGGGCTTGGGTTGGCTCAGTTGGGTTTAGGTCATTGGATTGTGAAGGCCATGCATCTTTTTGTTTACTAGATAATATGCGTCCGTATGCGTCAATTAATAGTTTTTATGGTTTTAATATTAATCTACAATGTAGAAAATAAATTACATAAAAAAATAAAGGTTACCCAGTAATCTACGAGCGAGTTTACGTAGTACTTTAGTTGCGCACAAGTTTAGGAAACACTCTTTAATTAACGATCAATCTTAAGCAGACGTGGAAAAAGTACTGAAAAAATTTAATTAAGTAAAAGTACCTTTACTTTGCTTAAATTCTGCTCAAGTAAAAGTAAAAGTACCCATCGAAAAATCTACTCAAGTAAAAGTAAAAAAGTACTCAATTTAAAATGTACTTTGAGTAAAAGTTACATGGTTACTTTAAATTATTTGATATAAAAAAGTACAACAAATCATAAATTAAATTGTTTTTAATAAACTATTATTCCACATAATAATTTGGACCTTTCAGGCAGTATTTATTCAAACCAGCCTATAAAATATTTTCAAGAACAAGTGGTATTGGTTTCTATCATAGACTGTATATAAAGATGGACGCCGTGTCGCCGTTCCCATTCATTCAATGAAAATGAAGCCAAAATCTTCCGCCATTTTAGCGATTCAGAGACCAGAGTCTGCGCAGTAGAGACCAGAGGAGGGAGAAAGACTGTGGAGAGCTCCTACTCATTTAAATAACTCCGCCCCTGAGGGCTGCAGAGTGGGCGGAGCGGAGCTGACGGTCTGTTATTGGTCCCGCCCATAACCAGCCCTTTTACAATAACCACACCTTTTTTGAATAGAGCTGAATAACATTTTAAAAAACGAACTCTGTGAGAATATAAAAATTTGACAATTTAAGCAGAGGTTACACTAGCTGCTGCATTTAAATAATGGAGGTAGAATTACAGCATATTAGAAAAAAACGTGATTAAAAGTTGTCTGTTTTGCCATTGAAACCTATGGGGATGGGTGGGGTTATACAGCTTTCTGAAACCGAACAGCAGGGGGCGCCCGATCTGTGGTGGCTTCACTTTTGAGAGACGATGCTCTGTCCAGCTATACACAGTCTATGGTTTCTATGATCCATTTTTTTCTTTACTGTTAAAAAGTTCTGGTCATATAGGTGACTATAAACTGTAATTTTATAGTTTTACAGTTCATTATTATTTTTTAACTTGCCATTGCTATGCTTTAACTGCTATTTACATGTTTTTTTTTTTTACATTTAAGCAGATTGTTTAATGATAAAAACATTTACCATCACATGCTTTCGCAGGTTTGATGTGGAAGTTTTGAAAGCTGACAGCTCTGTCCGGCGGGGACATTTTGCATTGCATGAGGACATCATTGCCTCGTTATTCCACGCACGAGCATCCATGCATTTTTATTCTTTAATAAGAATAAAAGCTTTCGGGAAACCAACCCCAGATTTGTCTCAGTCTTGGCCGCTCCTAGTTTTAGTCTTATGTACTAAAAGTCTTGTTCTTGACTTAGACTCGATCTGTTCTCTAGAGGTCTCGACTACAACTCTAGTAAATATTCAGAAGAAGGTAAAAAAGTTACTTTAATGGTAGATTTCTCATTTTCTTTTCCAGTTTCTTTCATCAAACAATGCTAAAGGCACAGCTGCCATTTTCAAACGCTGCGTAAATGTACAAACGGAAACAAAAGAAATGTTGTGAGCTATTGATCTGACAGCCACGAGATATAGATAACACTCCCCGTGGGAGTCCTCACGGTTGTTAAAGCACACCTGGTGTGACAGATTAAGCTTTAACGTCATACAGCAGCGGGATTTAGATTCTTTACAGTACCTTTGCATTCAGAATTGCTGATCTATTCTCTGTACATTTCAGTTCCTATTGTTTAGATTGAGACTTTTACTTCATTTTTGGGTTTATTCTGAAGTTTCTCCTGTTTTTCCCTAGTGAAAAAAAAGTAGATTAAAGTATACTACTAGCCACATTATTATTAATCAGTATATTTAAAGAGTGATAAAATGGAACAACGTTTGTTTGTACTTATACTTATACTTTAATTACAGTATAAAAATAGTACAAAAGTCTTACTTAAATTGTGTACTTAAAAAGTGTATGTCAGGGCCAGACAAGGAGGAGACTTGTGCAGATACGATAAAAATCTTTTATTAAAAGATTCAGCAGGGGTAGTCAAAACAAGCCAGGTCAATACCAGAGAAACATTGAGCAGGGAAACCATACCATAAACAGGAGACAGTCCAGAGTTCATACACGAGCAGGGAGTATCACAGAGAAGGCAGAAATCCAAATGAGTAACAGTCCAGGTTGTCACTACCCAATCTGGCCCGATTTGTGCCGCGCATGCGCACGCATGCGCACTGCAAACTGAGCGAGATGAGCAGGGGCACAGATCAGGTAGGTAATGCCAAGGTGTACTTCCGCCCACACTGTCGCAAACAGCTCGTACACTGTGGTGTCAAAATTAAGGATTTTAAGTTTTACAGAGCTGTGCAGAGTACATTTTCGTTAAATTCAGCATTCACGCCATCCTCCAACGAAGGAATGGGCAAGGAAAGTGTGTGTGTGTGTGTGTGTGTGCGCGCGTGTGTGTGTGTGTGTGTGTTGAGAGAGATATGGGTTCGCTCTCATGCTTTTTCTGAGAGTAAAATAAACTGATATTTTGATGAATGTGTTGTACCTGTTATTTATAATAATTTGCTGTGTATTTTAAGAATAAAAAGAATTTTTAAATGTGAAGTAATTTACAGACTTGGTATATGTAACAAAAAATAAATAAAAACACCGCAGGCTCACACATTTTAACAGATTATTTTCGATTTTTAATTATTTTAAACACCTATCTGTCTATCTAGAATTCAGAAAACGGAAGTTAAGCTTGATCAGCGATCTCACTGTGCAGTGCGCATGCGCGGCACAAATCGGGCAGGGGGTACAGATCGGGGAGTGACACAGGTCATACACAAAATATCCAATACACGGGCAAGGCAAAAATCAAAGTCGGAAAAACACGGAAAAGGATCATACACGCAAAATAACAATAGGGCAATGGAAACTCTTTGTAATGCAGGGTAGAACCAATACAATTACTCGGCGAGGGGTGAGCGTGTTCTATTTATATTGAGGTTAGTCAATACTCAGGACTTCCTGGAGGTGTCATGCGGTGTACCACGTGATCGGGAGTGTGTGTGATGTCACGGTGAGGTGCGTTCTGGGTATTGTAGTTGGAAGCTTGGAAATCGCAGGTAGAGCTGAGTGAAGGGAACACAGGTGTGCTTTCAGCACCAGACATGACAGTGCACTTAACTGTACACAAATGGAACTATTTTAAATATAAATAAGTAACATTTAAACATATTGCTTTATGTATGTAACCGCATATTTTAAATATGCTTACAGTACAATTATGATACATTTAATGAGTATTACAATATACTGTACTATTGTACACCAGGTATATTAGGAACGTACTAAGAATTGATGTTAAATATATGTGATCTATTTTTATTAGAATACAAATATGCTTCTATGTTCCTGTCTTTTGTAAATAGCACTGTTCTATACTGTTCTACTGTTCTATATATATTTTATATATATATATATATATATATATATATATATATATACTGTACTACAATGTTCCGCGTGTTACAAATTTACTTTTAATTTTTATAAATGTAGTAATTGAATTTACTTTTTTTATATATTTAAGTAAGTACATAAATCTGTTTATTATTTACAGCATACTTAAACATTTCTCATTTTCACCAGGGAATGTAATGCATAAATATATTTTAAAAACATTTTATCAGTGTAGTAATTTAATTTATTTTCTAAAAAGTTACATGAAACATTGTACTTTAAGTGAACTTCTGTAACAGTTGTTTGAAACACACTTCGCTAAAAATGTACAGAAGTATATTTAGAAATAAGTATTGCAGAAGTATACTGAAATACATTTAACTAAAAGGGTACTTCATAGTAGTCTATTTATTTTAAATATAAATATAAGTATGATCAAAGTTTGCTTTTAAATATCTGATGAAAGCATAATATTAATGGACTTTTAATATATTTTAAGGAAGTACATACATATGTTATATATATTTACAGAGTACTTAGACATTTCTCAATATGTTTTAAGTACAATTAAGTCTATATATATATATATATATATATATATATATTTTTTTTTTTTTTTTTTTTTACCTCCTCCTGCCTTCATACCTGCCTTCATTCGTCCCTGGCCAGCAGGTCCTGCCTCCTGCCGCGTTGATGTAAATGCAGGCTCGGTGGCGGGTGGCTGGACGTGTGCCGGGTGAAGATAAAGTGTGTTTCCGCGGGTGACGGGGCGAGCGGCAGCCTGATGGAGGGTCTCGCTGCGGCCGTCCCCCAGGCGGGATTAGCCTGACGCTTTATAACTGTGTGAAAGGAGCAAGACTACGGTCACAGTCATCAGTCAACAGAGCCGGACACAGAGAACTTTTACTGCCGTTTACTGTCCTCCTCACCACTATCCTTCCTTTCTTTCCCTCTTTTCTCTCGTCCTTTCTCCATTCTTCTCCTCCTGTAGCATCCTGTTCTCTTCTCTTATCTTCTGTTATCCTTTCATCTCTTTTTTGCCTTTTAATCTTCTCTACTCTCAAAACTTCTCAAATCTTCTCTTCCCCTCCTTTTCTTTCTTCACCTGTTCTCTTCTTTTCTAATTTTCTCTCATCTGATTCTCTTCTCTTGCAATCGTCCTTTTCTCTCCTTACCTATGTTCTCTTCTATTATCTTCTATCCTTTCATCTCTTTTGTCTTTGACTCTTATCTACTCTTAAAACTTCTCAAATCTTCTCCTCTCCTCCTTTCCTTTTTTTTTACATTTGTTCTCTTCTCTCTCATTTGATTCTCTACTCTAACATTCTTTCCTCTATCTCTCGTCTTTTCTCTATTCTTCTCTTCCTGTACCTTCCTATTTTTTCATTTCCTTCTCTGTCATCCTTTTCTCTCTTTACCTATGTTCTCTTCTCCTATCTTCTGTTATCCTTTCCTCTCTTTTGCCTTTGAATCTTCAAACTTCTCCAAACTTCTCAAATCTTCTCCTCTCCTCCTTTCCTTTCTTCAAGTCTGTTCTCTTTTCTCTCATTTTCTCATTTTCTCTCATCTGATTCTCTCCTCTCCCCTTTGCTCCTTTCATTCTTTCCCCTATCATTCCTCACCACTGTCCTTCCTTTCATTACCTTCTTCTCTCGTTTTTTTTTCTCTATTCTTCTCCTCCTATACCCTCTTATCTTCTCTTCCCTTCCTCTTTCCTTTTCTCTTCTCGTATTATTTCCCCTATTCAACTTCCTTCTTATAGTCTTTCTTTTTTCTCAAGTCTTCTATCATTCCTACCCTTTTATTGTCACCTCTCTTTTCTTATATCATCAATCTTTCCCTCTACTCTTTCCTCCCTCCTCTTTTCTTTATCCTTCACATCCTCTCTCCTCCTGTTTTCTGAACTCTTTACTTCCCTTCTTTTGCTTTTGTCTCATCCCTTCTTTCATTCCTACCATTTTATCGTCACCTCTCTTTTCTTATTTAATCAATCTTTCCCTCTACTCTTTCCTCCCTCCTCTTTTCTTTATCGTCCCCTATCCTCTCTCCTCCTGTCTTCTCACCTCTTTACTTCCCTTCTTTCGCTCATGTCTCTTCCCTTCTTTCTTCCATCCACACCCCTCCTCTCGTTAATCCTTCTATTTCTACCCTGAATGTTCTCCTTTTTCCGCCTTTTCTCTTCTCTCCCCTCTTTTTCTCTTTTCTCCACTATTCTCCTTTCTCTCCACATTTCTCCCCTTCTCTCTCACACCTTCGCTACTTTTCTCCACTCTTCTCTCCTCTTTTCTTCTCTCTTCTCTTCTCCTTCTATATCTACATATTTTGTTTTCTTTATTCTCTCATTCCTCCTTTGAACTTCCTCATTTTCTCTTCTCCCTCTTTACTGTCTTTTCTCCTCTATTCTCCTCTTTTCTCCATGATTTTCCCTAATTTTTCTCTATCCTTCCTTTTTTGTGCTTCTTCCTCAACTATTTCTCTTCATTAAAGCCTCTCATCTATCTATCTTATCTATCTACAGCACCCCCTCTTTATCTCTCCAGAGCTTTTGTCATTGTTATTTCAGCTGGTTCTTCTTTTTCGTCCCATTTCTGTATTATTGTTCCCTTCTTTTTTTGTCACAATGGGGTCCTTTCTGCCGCAGTGCGTGTCCCGCAGCCACACATGTCCTGTACAGTGTGTGTGTGTGTGTGTGTGTGTGTGTGTGTATGCACCCAACTATATGAGGGCATGGGTGTGTATAATGAAAGTACTGTATATGCTGTAGGTATGGGCATGCGAGTTTAACGAGTGTAACAGGAATAGGACTCTCCTTCTTTCTCCTTCTTCTCGTTTTTTTTTCCCTCCCTCCTTCCCTTCCCTTCTTCAGCACCCTGATCTTCAGAGCGCTGCGTGTTTAGAGGAGATAAATGCGAGCTTCCAGGGCAATTTGCATTGCTGAGAAGAGAGAAGAATACACAGCAATTACATGGAGTGGCTGGGTGTAGCATGAGCTCGGAGAGGCTGTAATTTCCTCTTTAGGGTCCTTTTAACGAGGGGTATTTAAACTAATGCAACATGAACAGGCTGCAACAGCACTGATGCTGATCTGATTGAGACGTGGAAGGATGCAGGATGGAATGCTCAGCTTTTTGGATGTTTGGATGTTTTTTTAGAGGCCCTAATCAGGAAGAAGTGTGTTTTCGAGCTTTAGGGATCGTAGCAAAATTTCTGCGCAAAGCAAATAGTGAATACATGTATTAACCCTCTCAATAGTTGACCTTGTGATGCCAAACCAATTGTAAAATATACAGACACATACATATATGTTTTACTATTCATTTGACATCACAAGGTCACATTTTGAGAAGGTCTAATAAATATATTCATTATTTCTTTTGTCCAAAAATTTTGCTACACTCCCTAAAGTACAGCTTTGCTTTTCCGCTGGAGGGGAAATGCAGTGAGAGTGAGAGAAAAAATATTGCTCAATTTTTGATAAACATAATAATAATTATAATGATATGGCATCAACCGGGGCAGAGTAACAAGGCCATACCATATTTTCATTTCGCAACTTTTTTCTTAGACCAGGAAGAAGTAAAATGTTCATAAACATTCCCACATATATTCAGAATGACTACAGTGTTGTCTTTATTTTTGAGAAGCTTAAGTGTGTGTGTGTGTGTCTTGTCTCCCTCTTCTCGGGTCTATCATTTCCCTTTTGTTTCCCTTTTGTTGCCTTTCATTTCCCTTACAAAATGTGTCAGTAAAATATTCATGTGCGTTTGTGATGCGTGTCATTGGGATGCCTGTGCTCCAGACGCGAGTCACGGATATGTGTGTTTTTTGGTTTGTTAATTGTGAGTCACTGGAACAGATCACTGAACTGTGGTTTGGAGTTTAGAGTAAGTATATACAGCTCTGGAAAAAAAATAAGAGACCACTTAAAAGTGATGATCAATTTTACCTAATATAAAACCTCTGGAATATAATCAAGAGGAAGATGGATGATCGCAAGCCATCAAACCAAACTGAACTGCTTGAATTTTTTTGCACCAGGAGTAAAGACATAAAGTTATCCAAAAGCAGTGTGTACGACTGATGGAGAGAGGAGAACATGATGCCAAGATGCATAAAAACTGTGATTATAAACCAGATTTATTCCACCAAATATTGATTTCTGAACTCTTAAAACTTTATGAATTTGAACTTGTTTTCTTTGCATTATTTGATGTTTGAAAGCTCTGCATCTTTTTTGTTATTTCAGACATTTCTCATTTTCTGCAAATAAATGCTCTGAATGACAATATTTTTATTTGGAACTTGGGAGAAATGTAATTCGTAGTTTATAGAATAAAACAACAATTAAGCGAGGGCCGAAGTTCTTTATATGTTGTTCTGGGTTCTGTTGTGACCTCCTGGATGAGTTGTCCATGCCCTTTGGGAATAATTTCGGTCGGCCGGCCACTCCTGGGTAGGTTCACCAGTGTTCCATGTTTTTTAAGGAAAATGCACTAATGGCTTGGGAGAATGCTGCTGCGATGTTTAAAGCACTGCTTTGAACTTGTTTACAGGGTTCTTGCATAATTTTAAACGTCAGGTTTAATGCTGTTTTTAAGACCTTTTTAAGACCTTAATAAATATAATATAAGACCCAAAAATGTAGTCATAATTTCTTTGGTAACTTTAGTTTTTTACCCACTAATTTTAGCTTGCTTGCCGCTAATGTTAGTTTTCTCCCCGGTTACGTTAGCTAGCTCAATGCTAATGTTAGCTAACTTGCCGCTAATGTTAGCTAGCCCTCCGCTAACATCAGTTCTCTCTTTGGTAATGTTAGCTAACTTGCCACTGTAATACCTACAACTAATTTACTGTCAATTTAAGACAATTTAAGACCTTAATTACCCGGATTTTAATTTAAGATATTTTAAGACTTTTTAAGGACCAGCAGAAACCCTGGTTTAGTCTTATTAGTCAATTTTTTCTATTCAATGCACTGATGTTTCTGTATGTATCTGTGTATCTGTTTCTACAGAGGGTGGAACGTGTGAGGTGATCGCAGCTCATCGGTGCTGCAATAAGAACCGTATTGAAGAGCGTTCTCAGACGGTCAAGTGTTCGTGTCTCCCGGGGAAAGTGGCCGGAACGACGCGCAACAAGCCCTCCTGTGTGGACGGTAAGACGTTTCACCATCATGATTATGCTAGTTGACTTAAATATTGACTTTACAAAGTACAAGGGAGGATGAAACAAGTTATTAGGTCTTAGAATATTGAATTTATAATCTCAAAATGAGAAAAATTAGATATTTACAGAGCTGGTGGGTGTTAGACACATTGTCCTCCTTCACCTTCTTCCTGAGGATGCCCAAAGATGCTCAATGGGGTTTAGATCCGGAGACATACTTGCCCAGTCCATCATCTTTTCCCTTAAGCTTCCTCAGCAAAGCAGTTGTCATCTTGAAGATGTTTTTAAGGTCATTATTGTGGGTTGAGAAACTGCTATACGGCCCAGTTTTTAAAGGTAGGGGATCATACTCTGCTTTAGAATATCAGAAATACATGTTGCAATTCATCTCCCCAATTCAAGAAGCACTAATGCAAACTGTTGAACTAACCCAAACTGTTGGACTGTGGGCTTTCTTGTGCATCAGCTTCAGAAGAGGCTACCTTCTAGCACAGAGCCATGCACTGGGCTGGCCTCCCACTTGTTCAAGCTCTGCAGCAATACTGGCAACACTCATATGTCTATTTTTGTAAAGCCAACCATTTGATATTGCACCTGTTATTCTATGCTGGAAAATTGCTTTATGACCTTGGTCATTATGCTGAATCTCAGTTTTAGGGTGTTTCTTACATCCTCAGAGAGTTATTTGCCATGAAGTGACATGTTGAATATTCAGTGGCCAATATTGAGTAGCAAAACACTGGTTGGTTGGATGGTTCATTGGTTTGTTGGTTAGGTAAGTGGTTGACTGGTTTGTTGGTTCATTGGTTAGATAGTCGGTTAGTCAGTTAGCTGGTTGCTTGGTTTGTTGGTTGGTTGGTTGGTTGGTTGGTTAGTTAGATAGTTGGTTGATTGGATGGATGGATGGGTGCATGGATGGATGGATGGGTGGAGTGTTGATTGAGTGTTGTCTCATGAAAAGATATTCTGACACTCAATAAATATGATTTACAAACATGTAAGAGATGTGCTCTCTAGTTTTTTCAGATACTGTATATTCATATAGTCATGAACAGGGTTGGGAATCATCTGTTGATACTTTTCTTTTACAATTTTCTTACAGCGAATAAGTGAAGAGTGAAAAATCGTACAAATTCTCACCCGACACCGACGTCTCTTCAATTCAGTGCCTTAAATAATACCAGTCTTGGGTTTATCTCCTCCAGTGTCATTTTGAAGTGGCTTAACAGCTGACACGTTTTAGCAGAGATATATTTATACAGGAAGCCAGTCTTTTCCTGTCACATAAAGCCCTTAAGTGTGCAGTAAAGTTGCTGATGCAGAAGGAACGCGGCGGTGCAGGTGCGGCGCTCATGCCGCTTCACTCCGCCTGTCACCTTGACGCCATTTTCACACCATTTATTCAAATCTCTGGCAAATGCCAAGGGGCTAGTGTGACCTCCGAATAAAAAAAAACGTTTCGCTTTTTTCGAGTCGACAAAGCAAACAAAACATGTTTATACACACACATCTGAGAGAAAAGAGGGGAGGATGGAAAAGAGCTAGAGCGGTAGAAGAAGTGGAGGGAAGCCTGGAGGGTGGAGGACAAATCAAAGAAAACGACTCGCATAAAGATTCTGTTGAACTTTGAAGCCAACGGTACACAAAGCGGTAATTCAGTCTTCCTCTTGATTTCCTCCGTGTGTGTGTGTGTGTGTGAGTGTGTGTGTGTGTGTATGTGTGTGTGTGTATGAGTGAGCTCGCGAGCGCTGGCTGAATATGAAACGATCACCACCGTGAACGCTCTCTCTGCTCCAGGGCCGCTTGTTTTATAAGGCCGTTCTGAAGAAATGCCGCATTTCTGCTGCCACAACTCCACCGCCTGCATACCAATCGAGGGTCGGCGAGGTTACTCCCACAAATCAATCGGCTTCGAAACGACCCGACAGCCGATTAAAACTCGGTAAAAACTAATCGGTATTGTAATGTAAAGTACTGATTTCCAGTTCTGCTACTTGGAGCTCCTTAGCAATGTGCAGAGGCCCACTGCTGTTGCTGCAGCTCAGCCAATCAGCTCTCTCTCCTCCTGCCCTGCCTCTAAACCCATACATCACCCATGTCCACTGAAGACATTTAAGTTGAATTAAGAAGATTTATATGTTCACTAAAGACATTTGGGTTAACTTAACAGACATTTAGACAACAATAGAATATATATATATATGTATATATATATTGTTTAGAAGGTATTTTGAGGTATTTACTTTAAATTCAACATAGATACTTGTTTTGCTGTAAAAGGAATCTGTATTAGTTTGTAGCTAAAACCTCTTTATTGTACTCTATACAGAATATTACAGTATATATGTTTAAAACACTTTTATTCTCAGGTCTATTTGTTGTCAGTAGGTCTTTATGACACATTTACACAGTTCCACCACCTGAAGGTGATCTCCTGACCTCATCTTCCTTTTTTTGTTTCTTGGGATCTGTGATGGATTTGAGACTCTTCAATTTTCTACGTTCTGATGGATTAAAGCTCCATGAATTTGGGGGTCCGAGCACTGAACTGGGAGTGTTGGGTGTGTGATCCTGTTACATGGCTCTTACCTGAGTGGCTGAGTGGGTGTTGATGGGATGAGTATTAAAGCATGAAGCGGTGTTCACACTTCATGCTCCTGTGCTCCTCTACACTCTGGAGACAGTCTTTCAGAACGCTGCTCTATTGATCAAACCGGGGAACAGTGTGTGTGTGTGTGTGTGTGTGAGAGAGAGAGAGAGAGAAAGAGAGAGAGAGAGAGAGAGAGAGAGAGAGACGAAGAGAGAGAGAGAACAAGGGCTTGGCTGTGGACCAGTAGGTCAAGGGTCGAATCCCTGTTGATTATATCCAGTTATTGAGCATGGTGTTTAACCCCAGCTCACCCACGCCCACTGAATATCTGTGTGTGTGTGTGTGTGTGTGCGTGTGTGTGTGTGTATTTAAGCAAGTTTAGACAGCCTATTTAGAGCAATGTAAAGGCTTTTGGTTCGTTGCCAGATTGGTACCCTTTTCCAAGCTGTGTATGTGTGTCATTCCCAATTTTTCTAGATTTTTCTCGATTTTTTTATGTTGCACACTACTTAGGGAGCCTAATTCTAAGTGAACAAGGGTGTCGCCATCTTTTCCTTACATAACCAGAGTACGGATGCCCACATAGGACAAATACTTCCACCTTAATCTGCCCCGACCCCCTGAGCTACTGGTCAAGGTGCATCTCTGTGCTTCTCTGTGAGCAGGGGTGCAACTACATACTTTTTGAGGTGCAAACATACTATCGCCCCCCCCCCCCCCCCCAAAAAAAATATTTCTAGATGCAGAATATTAGTTATGTTATATAACAACATATCGAACATTTTGAAGGTAGGGGATCATACTCGGCTTAAGAATATTACAATACATGTTGCAATTCAGCTTCCCAATTCAAGAAGCACTCTTGCAACCCAAAATGTTGAACTGTGGGCTTTCTTGTGCATCATCTTCAGAAGAGGATACCTTCTAGCACAGAGCCATGCACTGGGCTGGCCTCCCACTTGTTCAAGCTCTGCAGCAATATTGGCAACACTCATATGTCTATTTATCACAGTATATCATCACAGTTTACTTGGTTAGTTCAGTTACCTTTCTTTTAGAAAAATCCCAGTATATCTTATATATGTTTTAACATCAGCGCTGAAATCCACAAGAACTCAAAAACCCTTAAAAATCCTCCCCAGTACTAGCCCACCGCGCTCTGCAAAACCAGCAAGCTGATTGGTTGTTTCTTCTGAAAGGCGGAACTTCATCCTTGAACTGGCTGCGTGATTCGCATTGAGAGATTTTCCATTCACAGCGGACAGCGGCCTGTCTCCTCACTAATAATACAGCTGAGCTGAGCAAAACCATTCGGGGCTACTGGATAATCATTCGGGGCTAAAGCCTCGGAAGCCCAGGCCAGGCGACGCCCCTGTGTATCATCATACATGAACAAACAGCTCTTACAGAAAATGCCGACTAGAAATAATTTTCCGGCATCGATTTGGCGCCCCCTCTGGTGCAGCGCCCCTATGCGTTGCATACGCTGCATACCCCCTTTTTGCGCCACTGTCTGCGAGCTGTGGCGAGCAGCTGCTCACCGTGGTGGGGATCAGCAATTGAGCGCCACCGAGCCGCCACAAAATCCTTTGAGAGCGGTTGCGAGCGGAAGTTGGCTGTTGACGGGGTGAAAGATAGCAACAAGCATCACGACTCACATTGGGAAAGGAGTACGATAGGACCCTATGTCATTTAGATTCTGCATATTCGGTATATAGAAGTAGATACAGATGCACAGTATGTGCACTTGGCTATTGTACAGGACGTGTGTCCTGAAGCTGTGAGGTCAGTAAGGGACAGTGGACAGCAGGTGTGTGTGTGTGTGTGTGTATGCTGTGTCCTGTCCCACTCTGTGGCCTATATGTGCTCGTCTCGTGCTCTGCAGATACTAATGCTGTCTCTATGAGTAACGATGCTGCTGCTCCAGCCCGACACCAACCCAGGGGAGACACTGCAGGATCCTCCTCCAGCACACTGCTGCTGTCACTGCGCCGCTAACACACACACACACACACACACACAAATATATGCACACAGGCATAAAAACTCTATCTCACTCCTATGCACACACATATACACTCTCTCACTATTTGTTTTTCACTGTCTCTCTATTTTCTCTCTCGTTCTCTGTTTCTCATCTTTTTCTCTCTTCACTTAATTTCCATCTCTTCTCTCATTTCTCTATCTCTCTCTCTCCCTCTTTCTATTTGTCTCTATCTCTAGCTGGTCTATTTCTCTTTCTTCTCTCTCTTACTCTATCTGTTTCTCTCTTATTTCTCTCTTATTCTCTTATTTTTCTCAGTCTGTCTCGTACTTTGTTTTTCTCATTTATTTCTCTCTTGCCCATTGCCCTAATTCTCTCTTACTTGTCTTTTTTTCTCATTCTCCCTTAGTTTCTTTTTTGTCATATTTCCTTCACATCTCTCTTTCTCTTTCCCTTCTATTCATTTCTCTGTCATCTCTCTTTTCTCTATCTTTCTCTCTCTTGTCTTTGTTCCTTTCCTTTCTATTTTACTTTTCTCTCCTTTATTCTATATCCTTAATTTATTTCTCCTTCATGTCTCATTATGTCATTTTTCCTCTTCCCCTTCTATCTCCATATCTTAAACCCTCTCATTTTTTTCCTTTCTTTCTTTGACTCTTTTCAATTTTTCTTTCATATTTATCTCTACGTATTTTCTGTCCTTTCTTTCTCATCCTGTTCTTTTCTCCCTTTGTCTTCTTTATTTCTCTTTTATTTCTTTCTGTCTCTCTTTCTCTGTCCTCTTTCTCTCTTTCATTTTCTATGTTACCTCTCTTTTATCTCCTTTTTGCTTTCATCTCTCTCTCTCTTTCTCTGTGTCTCTCTGTCTCTTTCTCTCTTACTTATTTGTGCCCCCTCAATCCACCCCGTCACTCTCTCTTTTTCTCTTTCTCTCTCTCTGTGTCTCTCTGTCTCTTTCTCTCTTGCATTTCTGCGTCCCCTCGATCTGTTCCCTTTCTCTACCCCACCCCAGTCTCTCTCTCTCTTTTTCTCACTCTCCTTTTTTCTCTCGTGTCTGTCTTTCTCTGTCCTGATTTTCTTTGTTAACTTTCCTTTTTTCTCATGTTTGCTTTCATCTCCCCGTCCCTCTCTCTCTTTCTCTTATTCTCTCTCTCTATCTCTCTTTCTCTCACACACTCTTTTTTTCTCTCGTTTACACACAAGCTCTCTCTCTCTATCTCTATCTCTCTTACACACTCAAACATACTGTCCCGCCCTACTAAAAGCTGTCAGTGGCCTTGGATGGAGTTAACACACACACACACACACCTTCACACACACACACACACACACACACACCTTCACGCACACACACACACATACACACACTCTCACAGAGAAGCCAGAGCTGCTATATTTGGAAAGCCCTCGGCCTGCTGTCGCCTGACTTTTCAAAAGTCTTTTAAAGGCAAACTTCCTCCAGCTCTCGCGCTCATTACAGTCCAGATCAGCTCCAAGTGATTACACGGCCTGGCCCGCTCTTACATACTCTCACACACTAACACACGCTCTCACACACTCCCGCTATCAGCCCCATCGCATTTAAATGCATTCAGCCTCTGAATTAGAGCACTAGATGGCTTGTTTTGTGTTTGGAGTTGCGGCTCTTTCTCTCTGTGTCTATGTGTGTGTGTGTGTGTGTGTGTGTGTGTGTGTGTGTGTGTGCGTGTGTGTGTGTGTGTAGCGGTTCAGCAGCCTGTCAGATTACCCCTGCAGGGGAATTGATTATTAGCTTTGACAAGTAGAACTACGTCCCAGTTATGTCAGGGCCAACAAGAGTCTTAGTGAGGAACATCGCTTTCAACAAGTCAAACAGTGAGGCTCACACACACTTACACACACACACACAAACACACACACACACTCACACACACACGTTAAGACAGAAGGACCATCTCTCACAGCGTTAGATTAAAAACACCATCATTACACAGCCCGTTTCCTGCCGAGAGGTCGTAGAGATGCAGGATCTGCAGCAGCACTCCTTTCCTAATCATACCTCTCTGTTCCTACAGGAAGTGAAGCGTTTCCCACTGACAACAAGCTTCTAGACTGTAACTATGTGGGTGGTTGCCGTTGTCTTCCCGGGTGGTTGCTCTGGTGTTGCTAAATGGCTGCTGTGGTGTCTCTGGTGGTTGATATGGCATTAATAAGGAGTTTTCTCTGGCATTGCTTGATGGTAGCTACTGTAAGTTGTTGATACTGTTACTTATGTGGTTCCGATTATGCTGCTAAGTGGTTGCTAGGTGGTTGATATGGTGTTTATTAGCAGTTGCTATGGTCTTGCTTGGTTGTTCCTTTGTTATCCTAGGTGATTGATGTGATGCTTGTCTTGCTTGTTGGTAGCCTTGTTATCCTAGGTATCCTAGGTTGCTGTGATGCTAAAAAGTGGTTGCTAGATGGTTGCTAAGTGGTTATTGTGGTATCTTTGGTGGTTAATATGGTGTCAATAAGCAATCGCCATTGCTTTGTTTGGTGGTTCCAATGGTATCCCAGGTGGCTTCAGTGATGGTAATAAGTGGTTTCTGGGAGGTTAGTGTGGTGTTGCTTGTGGGTTGCTCTGGTATTGGTAAATGGTTGCTGTGGTATCCCAGGTGGTTGATATGGTGTTAATAAGCAGCCCCCATTGTTTTGCTTAGTGGTTCCAATGGTATCTCAGGTGGTTGGTGATGTTAACAAGCGGTAGCTGGGTGGTTAGTTTGGTGTTGCTTGTGTATTGCTCTGGTGTTGCTAATTGGCTGCTGTGGTGTCTCAGATGGTTGATATGGTGTTAATAATCAGTTTCTCTGGCCGTGCTTGATGGTAGCTACTGTACATTGTTGATATTGTGTCTTATGTGGTTCCAATTATGTTTCTTAGGTGGTTGCTAGGTGGTTGCACAGATGGTTGCTGTTGTATCCTAGGTGGTTAATAAGCAGTTGGTTTTGACTCATTATTACAGGTGGTTTATGTGATGCTTGTCTTGCTTAGTAGTTTCATTGTTTTCCTATGAGGTTGCTTTGATGCTGATAAGTAGTTGCTAGGCCGTTAGTATGGTGTTGCTTGGGAGTTGATTTGGTGTTGGTAAGTGGTTGCTGTGGTATCCCAGGTTTTTGATATGCCGTTAATAAGCAGTTGCTTTGGCCTTTTTGGCCTACTTGATGGTAACTACTGTAAGTTGTTGATTTTGTTCCTCTCGTGGTTCCAATTATTACTAATATAGTTACTAAGTGGTTGCTAGGTGGTTATTATGATGGTTGCTATTGTATACCAGGTGGTTGATATGGTGTTTATAAGCAGTCACCTTTGCCCTGCTTGGTGGTTCCTTGTTATCCCAGGAGGTTGCTGTGATGCTGATAAGTAGTTGCTAGGTCATTAGTGTGGCATTGCTTGGGAGTTGATCTGGTGTTAGTAAGTGGTTGCTGTGGTATCCCAGGTGGTTGATATGGTGTTAATAAGCAGTCGCCATTGTCTTGCTTGGTCATCGAATGGTATCCCAGGTAGTTGATACGGTGTTAATAAACAGTCGCCATTGTCTTGCTTGGTCATTCCAATGGTATCCCAGGTAGTTGATACGGTGTTAATAAACAGTCGCCTTTGTCTTGCTTGGTCATTCCAATGGTATCCCAGGTGGTTGCTGGGTGGTTAATATGGTGTAGCAGATCAAAAGTAGAACTCCACACAGCCAGGGGGAATAATGAACGTAGTACGTGGGCTGTGAGTATTTTAATTATTGTTTTAAACTTTCATAATCATAATCATTCCACGCGCATAATTATATTTGTATATTCAGCTTTGCCGGCCTCGCCGTAATTAAACCATGCAGCAGTTTGTGGATATCATTTCGCTCTTTTTTCCTAGAGTCAGATCCTCCTTTTATATTTATAGAGAGAGAGAGAGAGAGAGAGAGAGAGAGAGAGAGAGAGAGAGAGAGAGAGAAATAAGATTAAACAAATAGGGACAAGAAATAAATAGCGTATTGCGTCCCATGACTTTTGGCATATCGCATGGAAGCTAAATAAAGAACAGTGCACTGGCTTTAGGTATATGTTTGTGGATTCTACTGCATTGAATGTATGTGTGCTGCATGGACAACATTAGCCAGACACTGCCGGTCATGATCATTACAACCCACCTATACTACACCACACTGCACTGCACTGTGCACAGTGGGCTGTTATTTTTTACGCCTTCTATGATTAATTACTGGTACACACAAGACACTGTCGATCAAAGAATATTAAATGTTAAAAACATGCAGGCCAGTGTTCAACCTCACTCACAAGATAACACCTCACAACTTAACCAGACCAGGTGTAGGCATTCCTAAGCTGTCTCCTGATGTCATGTGTCATGTGTCTTATGGAAGAGAGAATTATGTAGAAAGAAAGAAAGAAAGAAAGAAAGAAAGAAAGAAAGAAAGGTAGATGGTTATTATTGTGTTGCTTGGAAGTTGATCTGGTGTTGGTAAGGGGTTTCTGTGGTATCTTAGGTGGTTGCTATTATGTTATTCAGCAATTACCATTATCTTGCTTGGTGGTTCCAATGGTATCAAAGCGAGAAAGGGAGAGAGAGAGAGAGAGAGAGAGAGAGAGAGAGAGAGAGAGAGAGAGAAAGAGATGAAGTGAGAGAGGGAGAGAAAGAGAGGAAGATAGAGAGCGAGAGAGATAGGGAGAGAGATAGGTAGACTGTTATTATTGTGTTGCTTGGAAGTTGATCTGGTGTTAGTAAGGGGTTGCTGTGCTATCTTAGGTGGTTGCTATGATGTTATTCAGCAGTTACCATTGCCTTGCTTGGTGGTTCCAATGGTATCCCAGTGAAAAAGGGGAAGAGAGAGAGAGAAAGAGAGAAAAATAGAGAGACTGGGACAGGAAAGTAGATGGTTATTATGGTGTTGCTTTGAAGTTGATCTGGTGTTGGTAAGTGGTTGCTGTGGTATCTTAGGTGGTTGATATGCTGTTAATAATCAGTTGCCTTTGTCTTGCTTGGTGGTACCAATGGTATCCCAGCAAGAAAAGGAGAGAGAGAGAGAGAGAGAGAGAGAGAGAGGCAGATGGTTATTATGGTGTTGATTGGAAGTTGATTGATCTGGTGTTGGTAAGGGGTTGCTGTGGTATCTTAGGTGGTTGCAATGGTGTTATCAAGCAGTTGCCATTATCTTGCTTGGTGGTTCCAATGGTATCCCAGCGAGAAATGGAAGAGAGAAAGAGAGAGAGAGAAAGAGGGAGAAAAAGAGAGAGAAAGAGAGAAAAAAAAGAGACTAGGAGAGGGAGATAGAGCAAGCGAGAAAGAGAGAGAGAGATGGAGAGATATGTATTTAATCCAGATCTCGGCTGTGTCTCTGTATGCTCTCTGCCAGGCAGCGTATGTGAGTCTATTGAGATGAACATCAAACCAGCCTTACAGGAGGAGGTTGTCAGGGTCTATAATCACATAAACTCATACTGGATACTTTAGAGGGAACCACTGAGCTCAACTCTGAATCTGAGGCATTGAATATGGAGCACCATCAACCGTAAAGCTAGTCAAACTGGTTAAGGTGGTTGACTGGTTTAGCTTTTTGAGCTAATACCCAAGCTAGATAACTAGTGTGACCAAAAGGTAGACCATGCTGATGAACTTGAACTTGCTAGTTTACCACTGAAGAGTATAGGGTTTTTTTTTTCAACAACCATGTCCATCACAGACCAGCTTAGACCATCCAAAACCAGTTACCAGCAACAATCCAGCTAACAGTTCTTGATTAGTAGAACGTTTTCTTAATGTTGCACTTAATGTTCTTAGAATGTTTAACCTGTAAAGTTTTATGGATGGACTTAGAATGTCTTTTTTAAGTTCTGGTAACATTGCTGCAATGTCAAATGTCAGTGTCAATGTTTAATTTTTTTAATTTTGGGAATTCTCCATAGCCTGGAACATTATGTGTATTATGTATAACCATTAATATGTCACACATTTTCGGAACCTTCCAGAAACATTTTTAAAATGTTGTTAAATCAATTGAAAGAATGAAAGAGCAAATAATCGCGAGAGAGAAAAATGAGGTAGAGAGAGCAAAAGAAAGTCAGAAGAGAAAAAGAGCAAAAAGAAAGAAATAAAAGAAAAAAAAGAGAAGAAATAAAGAAAGAGAATCCTCTGAAAGAGTCCTCTGGATATTCTTAGAACGTTTTATTAAGAGTCTTTTTAAAGTTCTGATAACGAAGCTGCAATATCACTTGTGTCAATGTATAAATATATTTTGTTTGGGAATGTCCCTTAGCTGGAAACGTTTTCTGGAACATTATTATTTCAGTAATGTTACAGGCTAAACTTTCTGAAACCTTTTCAAATCATTGTTAAACATTCGTTCGAAGTTCTCTTATAGTTAGCTAGCCTTGCCTTGCCTTGAGCTTTATCACTGTAACCCATACAGTAGGCCCACCCTCTTACAAAGATCCTCACCCTCTTAACTTTGCACTACTCTAATAATATAATAAATGTCAGTTTATAATAGGCCCTACAATAGAGCCATGTGGGACTCCATGCTAAAGATGTTAAATTGGGATTAGTGTAATATTATAGTAGCATTATGATTAAAACAGAGACCAACTACCAGCTACAAGTCATTGATGATTGACAGCTTCTCTCTCTTAGTAACTTCATTAGCATGGCTTTATTAGCATGGCTTTATTAGCATGGCTTTATTAGCATGGGCCGCTGTCCACACACTCTTTCCCCCTCATTCCTCTCAATTAGCATGTAAATTATAGCAAAGTAAAAACTAATATGACCCTGTCGAGTGTAGCGCTCATAATGAGGCTGCTGTCGAATGTAAATAGTTAAATAAATAAATAAGTAAATAAGTAAAAAAACAAGGTGTGGGTGATCAGGGGTCCCGTTAGCAGTCGTTTGCGCCCCTCTGTCACACTAAATGACGCAGATTTGCATATTATTCGGCGCGGACTCCATCAGCATTCAGGCCGCGGGCTCCTTTTTGTTTATTAAGAGGGTTAGATGTTGTGCCAGTGTAATCAAACCAACGAGACACTTGTCATTACGAGCCCATCGGATTGCGCGTTTCGCACTCGTGAAGTGAGTGAGTCTCACGCACAAACACACACACACACACACACTCATTGCAGTCCCTCGGAGTGAAGGCCGAGCTCTGGGTCTGTTTATTAGCAGTGGACGGTTTGACAGCTGGCTGATTGAGAGGCCCACCGCCGTCGCCGGAATAGCTAATAAAGCTCTTCCACTCTGGAATAAGAGAGAGAGATTAATGCGAAACGATGGCTCTCGAGTTGAAGCGAAGGTTCAGACAGCGACCACAAGGTTGGCCCCTTAAGGTTAAGTTCCTAAACCCTGCAGTGCACATACTGTATGCCCACCCTTGAGTTCCTTCCACTTAGAACAATAGCAATACAGTTAACAGTATAATAATTAACAACAATTGCATAGACCCTAAAAGAGCACTGAACACAGCACACGCTGTGTGTGTAAACAGCATGGAGCAGCAGAGACAGTGTTTGTTCATAGCTGTGGTCATTCTAGTTATCTGAGTTATATATCTGATTAAACTTCGCCTTATGAGCAGTTTATCTCAAATTAAAAGAAGTATGTTTAATGTTTTGAGGGTTTTAATGTTTAAGGAGTATATTTAATGTCTGTAGAAGTCGATTTGATATTTTTGCAATCAGGGTTAAATCTTTTTTTTTCACTTTCAAGATTTTGAGTCTTAATCTTGCAGGGGCGTGGCAAAAAAATAAATAAATTAATTAATTAAAAAATTTGGAAAAAAAAAAAAAAAAACACTCGATTCCAAAAAACATAAAATATGACCCTGAAAAATATCTCAAATCTCAAAGATCTCAAATATCAAAATACACAAGAAAGTGGAAATAAAAAAAATGAAAACAAATTGAATCAAAATAATACATAAGCTGAAAAAAGATACACTTATTTTTTATTTTGAATATATTTTTTTTAAGTTCAAGCTTAATACATAACCTTATAAATTTCCATACTTTTTTTCAAATAGCCAAAACGTTTTTCCCTAAATTTGGCTCCATAGATTTCAAGCTCTAGTTTTCCTTTGATTTTGAGGTTTTTGAATCTAAAATGGAATCTAAAATGTGTGATATTGTGGGGTAGTTGGGGCAACAAAGCCAAAATATTATTTATTTTTTAAGTAAATTTTACTCTTTTTTTTCAGTGTAGGGTCCTATCGTACACCTTGCGCAATGTGCGTCGTGATGCTTGTTGCTATCTTACACCCCGTCAACAGTCAACCGCCACTCGCCAAAACCCTCAAAGTATTTTGTGAAGGCTCGTGGCGCTCAAAGCTGATCCCTGCCACGGTGAGCAGCTGCTCGCCGCAGCTCGCAGAGAAGCAGGCGATGCAACCTGGTGCCTGCAGCATGACCAGTTGTTACCAAACTTTTTTTAAAGTAAATTTTACTGATCTTTTTTTTTCAGTGCAGTAGAAACATGAGTGATCTGAAGAATCAGTAAAGAAAAAAAAGAAAATTGTTTTCAACCACTAGTTTTCTTTTTTTTTTTTTAAGTCTATACCAGCTGTCACTAATAGGCGGACCGCGGTCCGGGTCTGGACCCAGACATTGTCCAATGCGGACCCAAATCGATAAACTGCAGAGAAGGATTTAAAGCAGTGGAACTTTTCTTGTCTTGGTTTACGTGCATTTCGGCGCAGTAAACTCACAGACCAATCACGTGTGGTGTAAGATCACCACACGCTCTCCTCAGCCAATCAGATCTGTGCAGACCGCTTCCCTGGCTAGTGAATTGGGACGCAGCTGGGAAAAACGCCTTTATACAAAGATAGGGAGCCTGAGAACTGGTAATTATATGGTGATAAAATGTAAAATGGAGGTTGAGGACATTATGTTGATTCAATGTTAAAATTTCAACGTTAGCACAACCATTGAACATTAAATGTTAATTCAACAACAGACATTAGTTTAGTCATATTTCAACCACATTTTAACGTTGAAGGTCGATTTTGTGCCAGCTGGATAGTTCAAACAACCTCAACGGTCAGATGTTTCATATATATATATATATATATATATATGTAGTACAGGATATAGCACTGAATCATAACAAAAGTTAAAAATGGCGACGGTCCGGACCTTGGACTGACAACATTTTCTACAACTGGACCATACTATATTCTAATTAAATACCCCTGGTCTAGAGGCAGAGATTCTTGGGTAGATGTGAGTCGAGGCGACGAAGCTAAAAGATGGCTGATTGTACGTTGGCTAAGATAGGGTCAGCAGTGGCCGGCTTTTACAGCCTGCTGATTGAGAGGTCCGCTGCCACCGTCTGAATGACTAATAAAGCTCCTGCTGCCGATAAAGCTCTTCCTCGGTGGGAAAAAGTCGGAGATTAATGCAAAACGAGAGCGCCGGAGCCAGATGAAGGTTTTCCGGCGGTGACCCGAGGCCAGTGGCCCACTCTCTGGCCCCTCGTTAATTACTCCCAGACTTCGTTAAGGCTCCGGTGACCTTCCCGAGCCGTATCGCAGCCATTAGCCAGTGTCTTCTCTCACTTTAAAGGCAGTCTGTCTTTTTTTTTTTCTTTCTTTTTTTCGCCTCTGTACCTGCCGTGCGAGCGCAAAAAGACTTAAGAGAATCAATCGGCTCATTACTCGAGCGTTTCTCAGCACAGGTGGAAAAACTTAGAAAGAGAGATAAAGATAAAGAGAGGGATGAAGAAGAAAAGAAAGAGCGAGATAAAGGATAACTCATGAGGCAAGGATAAGATGAGGCAAAGTCGTCGACGCCGCACCTCCGGGGCACGAAGCAGTTGTGGCAAGTTAATTCTTTACTCGGCGGACCCCCGGGGGACAGTGATGTAGAGCGGAGGCGCGCGGTGGGGTGGGGGGGACGTAAGGAAGGAGGGAGGGTGGGGTTTAGCAGGGACAGGGGCACAGCATTATCCGCTCTGATGTATCGATCCACACCCCCGGCACTGTAAATTAACACCCGCAGAAAAAAAAAGCATGAAAATTTAAAGTGCAATTGCTTTGCACTCTTACTCTTAATCTGAGCTGGAAGGGATCGATTGAGTGGCGTAGAGCCGACCTGCCGGGACACCACACCTCCATCACGCCATTTCTATCAATTTAAAACCCAATCCAGGGTTACTACAGGACTTCTGCCTGTATTTGAACTTTTATTTGCCCTTTTCCAAATTAAACAAAAAATCTAAAGCTATTATCTTAGAGAAGAAGTATAAAAAAATGCATGTAAAATTTTAAACTTATTTGTCTTACATTTACTGTATTCCTAAGGTCATGCCTTAATTATTTAGTTCCCGTGCATTGAAATCTTGTTCCCACCCCTTAATAAGTCATGGCCAAGCCTTAGGATCTCATTCCCACACTTTAATTATTTAGTTCCATGCAATAGGTTCCCATTCTCATGCATCTCTCATTCTTAGTTGTGGCAATGCCTTAGGATGTCATTCTTATGCCTTAATAAGTTGTGTTCATGACTTATTATTTAGCTCCCATGCATTAGGATCTCTTTTTCACGCCTTTATTATCTCGTTCCCATGCATTAGGATATCGTTTCCAATGCCTTAATGATTTACCTTCCACGTATTATGATCTCATTCCCATGCCTTAATTATCTTGCTCCCAAGTATTAGGGTCTTATTCCCATGCCTTAAATATATATTTAGCTCCCACGCATTGGAATCTTGTTCCCACACCTTAATAAGTCATGGCCATGCCTTAGGATTTCATTGCCACGCTTGAATTATCTTATTTACCACATATTAGGGTCTCACTCCCACACCTTAATTATCTTATTTCCATTCAATAGGTTCCTATTCCCATGCCTTAGTAAGTTGTGGCCATGCCTTAGGATCTTTTTCCCAAGCTCCCACGTATTAGGATCTTATGCCCATGCCTTAATTATTAAGTTCTCACACATTGAAATCAAGTTCCCACATTAATAAGTCATGGCCAAGCCTTAGGATCTCATTCCCATGCTTTAATTATTTAGTTCCCACATATTAGGGTCTCATTTTCCCACACCTTAATTATCTTATTAGGATCTCGTTTCCGATTTATTCCAATTATTTTGCTCCGACGTATTAGGGTCTTATACCCATGCCTTAAAATCTTAAAATCTTGTTCCCACACCTTAATAAGTCATGGCCATGCCTTAGGATCTCATTCCCACACCTTAATTATCTTATTTAATTCCTACATATTAGGGTCTCTTTTTCCCTGACCTTATTTATCTTATTTCCATGCGAGAGGTTGCCATTCTCATGCCTTAGTAAGTTGTGACAATGCCTTAAGATGTCATCCTTTGCCTTAATAAGTTGTGTTCACGACTTCTTATTTAGTTCCCATGCATTAGGATCACGTTCCCATTCTTTAATTATCTCGTTCCACGCATTAGAATCTCGTTCCTGACCCCTTAATTTTCTCTCTTCAATGCGTTTGGTTCTTGTTCCCATGTCTTAATAAGTTGTGGCCATGTCTTAATGAAATTGTTCCCACCCCTTAATTATATAGCTCAAACTCCTTTATTATCTCATTTCCATGCATTAGGATCTTATTCCCATGCCTTCATTCAGTTTCCACACATTAGGATCTCATTCCCATTCTTTACTTATTTTGTTTCCATGCATTAGGATCTTGTTTCCACGTCTTAATTTTCTTAATTTCACTCATTTACTTGTTCTTTTGTCAAAATGTGTTTGAAGTGTTGTAAAAAAGAATAGAAACATTACAAAGTAATAAATGCTTTATAATGCTTTATAGTTTCATTTTTTGGAAAAGATTGCACGACTGAAATGCAGGAATAGATGTTTAGTTGAGCAAACAAAACATTTTATTTATTTGGGTTTGCATACCGTCCCAACATTCTGTGTTCTGTTTTGTTCTGGGTTGTAGATTAAAGAACGATTTACAATACTGCATTACTTAATATAATAACAATAAAACATTTGAGAGCTTCATCCAACTGCATAAGAAACTCCTTTGTCTGCTATTGTTCATGATATAGAAAGTTTTGGTCTAAGAACAAAAAAACATTTCCATGAACTTCCACACCCTCATTAATCCCCCAGACAATGTCCATCATTAGGATCAATGTTTAATTATCCAGCCTTTTGTTTAAAGACTCCACCGACGTTCTTACCTGACAGTCGTACGATACGATTCTCTCTCCACGGCCTTTTCCCTGATTTTAAAGCGTGTGAAGTCTTAATTCCACGCTGAACAACATACAACACAGAACTGAGCTGTTCATCTGTAATGAAGCTGATCACAGACTCATTGGACGCACTGGGTGTATCGACTTGATGCTGTGTGATATCTAACAGAGCAACGTCTACACAGGAAATTTGACAGTGTTAAATCAACACTGTTAGTGTTAAACTTTACACTCTCAGTGTTGATTTAACACTAACAGTGTTGATTTAACACTAACAGTGTCACGAAGACCCAGGCAGGTAGACGAGGAGACGGACACAAGTGCAGGTAGGGCGAAATAAATAAATAATTTATTAAATAAATAACAAAGAAACAAGTAAACACGTAACAAGGATAATAAACCAAAATAAACGAGGGAGACTAGAGAACATAAACAAACAAGAGATAATAAGAATAAACAAACAGGGAATAACAACAAGGAACTAAACTCGATAAAAATAATAACTAACAAACAAACCGTGAGTAAATAAACAAAGAAGCAAGCGAGAGACTTAACCAACTAGAGAATAAAATAATAAACAGGGAATTTATACAAGAGAAGGACTAGAAATAAACAAGGAAATAAACAAGAAGCTAAACTAGACAAGGTAAAACTAAACTAAGCAGGGCAAGGGAAACAAACAAGGAATAAACACGGAACTAGGGCTTTAGCAACACAGAAACGCGGAGAGACAGACAACAGTGGAAGGTGCAAAGACCGACGGAGACAAAGTGGCAGAGGAGGGCTATTTAAAGAAACAGGAAACACACTATAATTGGAAACACCTGGGGAAGGGGCGGAGCTACAAATGAGACACAGGTGGAAAAGTACTGAGACGGGAGACACAGGGAAGCACAGGTCATGTGGGGAAGACACACAGACACGAGACGAGGCCAAGACGTGACAAACAGTGTTGATTTAACACTGTCAAATTTCCTGTGTAAATGATAATCTCTGCATCTAAACCTGCAGTCTGTTATATATGATGCTTAGTTAAGATTCTGGAAACAGGCTTATTCTACCATAACATGAATTATAGTATACTGTCAATACTACAGTGCCATGTGGAATGTTTATTAAAGCTTAAAATATCTGATCAATGGCAAATCTGACTTTTGTGTGATATTTAAGTGTAAAACATAGTGCAAAAAGGTAAAAAGCCACAGTTGACTTGGACAGTTGGACAGTAATCTGTCAGATTACAATTGAGTTTGCCCAGGATTATATTTGACACCCGTACTTCTGTCAGTCTACAATTGATTTTGAACAGAATTACTCCAATTATGGTTGGACAGAATTTTGTCTTATTTGACTGTAATTCCACCCAATATTATTTGAGTTAGGACATAGTATTGTATAAGTACAGTTTGTACTAACAAACTACAGAGTTTAGAGAGAACTTCTGATTGTCTGACACTACTGTAATTCTGTACAGTACAGTTAAAGTTGGACAGAATTTTGTCTAATTTGACTTTAATTCCACCCAATTTTATTTGAGTTAGAACATAATTTTGTAAATCTACAGTTTGTATAGCTACAGAGTTTACAGAAAACATCTGTCTGTCTGACGCTACTGTAATTCTGTCCAACTACAGTTAATTTTGTCTAATTTGACTTTAATTCCACCCAATTTTATTTGAGTTAGGACATACTTTTGTATATCTACAGTTTATACTAACAAAGTACAGAATTTAGAGAAGTATATTTGATGCTACTGTAATTCTGTCCAGCTACAGATAAGGTCGGACAGAATTTTGTCTAATTTGACTGTAATTCCACCCAATTTTATTTTGTTTTTTTCCTTTTGTATAACTATAGTTTGTACTAACAAACTACAGAGTTTAGAGAGAACTTCTGTCTGTCTGATGCTACTGTAATTCTGTCCAACTACAGTTAAGTTTGGACAGAATTTTATTGAACTACTGTTGATTTTGGACAGAACTTAAAGGGGCCAGGCTTTCCTATGCTTGTCATCCAACATCTTTTGCAGCATCACCTGAAACTGCTAGAACTATTCTTCCAATCTTCCAGTCAAGCCAAAAACTCAGCAAAACAGTTCTCAGATCAGCATAAAGACACTCAAACCTCTACCAGCATGATGCCCACAAAGTCTGCTGACCTGGCCACAGAGGTTAAAGCCTCATGGGTCCCTGCCCGCCTCGATAATCCACTTTCTCCTCTCGCGCCACGGGACGGTGACACTGTGGAGACAAGGATGGCCCAATAGTTGCTGATGTGATGACTTTGCGGCGGCGGGGGACCCAGAAGGTGGTCCGACGGCCGAGGGACAGCAGCCTACCTCCAGGCTCCAGGAAGGAAGGTCACCTGAAGAGAGTCTGGCCTGGAGCCAGACAGATAACGCTGTCGGATCAGGACAACTGACCTTGTGACCGATCTTCTGAGCCCACGCCTGGCCCTCCGAGAGAGAGATGGAGAGAGAGAGAGAGAGCGATGGAGAGAGAGAGAGAGAGCGATGGAGAGAGAGAGAGAGAGAGAGAGAGAGAGAAGGCCATCTGTCAGGATAGGTCAAAAGCTGTTGCCTCAGAACACAGAAACATTTGTCTCACTTTGACTCTGCTACGTCCTCAGATTCGCAAATCAGTCTATGTCCAGGAATCCCGGATAAAATCTACGATATGAACCTTCTATGTTTTTTTTGTAGCGACTGTAAAAGTAGAAGGTACCCAAACCTTAAGGTCTGAAACATATTTAATGTAAGGGCGTGGCTCTTCAATCTTTGCAGATTGGGTTTCACACATTGTTGCAATCAAAAATGTATCAAAACAAGTTTCAAATAAGCAACACTTTTGTCAATCTGCTGTCGATTCGATCCTGCCGACTACGCCAAATGATTGTATATTGTTAAGAATGGTCACTGATCTGGACAAGTATCAAGTTGTTTGCTAATCATTGACATTCTCTAGTTGCCCAACTTTTTAAATCTTTTGAAAAAAAAATGGACACAGTTATCAGTGCATTTTTGAAGACAAAGAAAGAAGAGTCTATCAGACCTTCAGTGCAGAAAGAGTTCTTCCCAAGTCTGTCCTGTGAACTGAGGTAGACCCCCCCCCCCTCATCCAAGATCTTATTGCAAGGTCATTTGAGGTCCTACTCAGGTCTCTGCATCGGTCTCAACTCCACAATCTGACACAGATCTTATGAAATCAACTACAGACATGCAGAGATAGATGCCCAGTTAGACTACAGAATAGTCAATGAGGATGTGTTCCATCGTTATCTTTATTTGACGGCGTCCATCGTTTTTTACTGCTAAGCTCTTGGTCCCACTCTTCTTGCCATTTGAATTGGAGGACTTTAAAACGTAAAATGTGTCCAAAGGTGGGATTGAGAACTTGGTGATCTCTTTTGTTCTAACCTGAGGTAACCTCTTCAACTCTGCGGCACCACCCATGGTTCCTGGCTGTTTTCCACCCCGGCATAACATGGGAACAGCTCACACTCGCCAACACTTTGCACTGTTTTGCATGCAGGTGCCAATTATTAATCCATAGGGCGTAATTAAAGTCACAGAACATAAGGGGTTAAATCAGCGCATTGCTAAACACCACACATTGCTTAAAACCAGCGAACTACAGCCCCATCATTGGGAGAGTTTGTTTACTGCACCCATATCCGTCTTACGCAACGTGAAAGCGACGTGTAATCAATGCTGCTCCGAACCTTGTAAGCGGCATTTGTCTTCCATGCAAACAACACCTCGTATTTCACACCTTCTCCTCCGAGACAGACTTTTAATCCGACTTCTCCCTCTCTGTCACTCCACCTCTCCCCCTGCTGCTGCTGCTGCCCATAGATTGATTTTGATTTACCATTTTCAATTTCAAAGGGATTGAACATTAACAGGGTTGAATATGAGTGCTGCTCTGAGTGCTGATGAAAAACAGGTTTGTTCCAATCCCCCCAATCTTTCAGCGCCAGGGAAAGAAAAAATATATATATATATATATCAATATAGCAAACAGTGAGAACCAACACCTTGTAGCAAAACACAGACCAGCTGCCTGGAGCTTGTTGCTCTGGGTTACTAAACTGTGGTCTGGTGGACTGAAAAAATACCTTTTCAGAGCTGAAGGTAGAGTAGAACTTTCTCAAAGATGAAAGCTTTAAGTGCTGTTTACTTGAAAGTGTCGGTACATTTCACCGAAAGCCTTGCTGATGCATGTGTACAAAATGTATTGTTTCTCGGAGTGAAAAAAAAACAACAAAAACAATAATAAATGACCAAAACTGTGCCCTGAAAGATTTAATGCATCAATTCAAAAAAATATTGTTCATCCTGCAAATAAAGATAACTTTAGAGATCATTTACAGTATATTCCACCATGTGATTGAGCCAAGGCTCCTCCAATAGAGCTCCAGATATAGAGCTTTGAGGCACCTTTAGAGGATATGTTTTACACATGCACTTGTTGACAAGCTGAGTAACACAGAAACAGCACTCAAAGTAAAAAAGTATAGTAATTTGTCAACTGAGATGGCAAAGAACAGTATTCTTAAAGGAATCCTCAAAGGAATAAAAGCCTAGAAACTCATTTATAATGTGTGTTAACAAGTAGTATCATACTTGACACATGCATTCATTGACAAGCTAAAAAGTAAAATAAGTATGTGGATTGAAGTGGTTGAATATTATTACTGGCTTTGACTTGAAACACTTGAATTTGTTTGAATTAGGTTAAGATGTTTTTCTAAATTGAGGATTAGGATTAGGTCTTGGGTTAAGTTCTGGATTGCAGATCTGGACTTTGCTGTTCTTTGACTGACTTATTTTACTCTTAAAAATAAGAGACCATTTAAAAAATTATGATTTTCTTTTATTTTAACAAATTGAAAACCTCTGGAATATAATCAAGAGGAAGATGGATGATCACGAGCCATCAAACCAAACTGAACTGCTTGGATTTTTGCACCAGGAGTGAGTAGAATTAAGTTATTCAAAAGCAGTGTGTAAGACTAGTGGAGGAGAACATGATGCCAAGATGCATGAAAACTGTGATTAAAAACCAGGGTTATTCCACCAAATATTGATTTCTGAACTCTTAAAACTTTATGAATATAAACTTGTTTTCTTTGCATTATTTGAGGTCTGAAAGCTCTGCATCATTTTTCTTTTGTTATTTCCGCCATTTCTCATTTTCTGCAAATAAATGCTCTAAATTAATATATATATTTTGGAATTTAGGATAAATGTCTGTAGTTTATAGAAAAAAAACAACAATGTTCATTTTATTCAAACATAAACCTATAAATAGCAAAATCAGAGAAACTGATTCAGAAACTGAAGTGGTCTCTTAATTTTTTCCAGAGCTGTATTTCTGTTGGGATTTGTTGTTTATTGCAGTTTGTGTGTGTGTGTGTGTGTTTGTGTGTGTGTCTGTATCTGTGTGTGTGGAAAGAAGGATTACTGCTCATCGCTCTGAAGTGAGAGAGACTTTGGAGTGTAATGAACTTTGGGCTTCAGCATCAGTCTACTTCACTTCAGTCTGAGCTCGTCTGGGACAGAGAGGGAGAGAGAGAGAGTGAGTAAGTGAGTGAGCGAGAGAGAGAGAGAGAAAGAGAGAGATTGGTTGCGCGAGTGCTGGAGTCTCTGTGGTGATTATTAGGTCCAATTCTAGATAATATGGAAGCACTGTTGTAGGATGTGAGGCTGCAGTGGGACTGGAGGGAGAACTGCTGCAAGGTATTTGAGAGGTTTTTTAGAGTTTCACAAGTGGAAAACACCATCAGCCACTATGGAAGCCCTGACACTGTCAATAAAATCACCATCAAAATCACCATTGGACCCTTCTTTAGAAAGAATTTACACAAGATTTTGGAATATTTCACATAATGCTCGTATTTGCAACAGCACCAGCCAATAACAGTATACGTATCTCCAAAATACTCTAAACTGAAGGCCTAGTTTCCATGTTAGCAACCAATTTTAAATCAATTATGGAATTTGACTAAAACCTCATGAATTTTTGGATTGTTTGGTTGCATAAGGCACAAAAACTAGATTTTTCTACTAGCTACTGCGCTTGCACAGATCTCCATATCGAGAGGATAAAAGCTGGGACTTTGAACATCTTTGCACAGATACTAGCTTGAGCATTACAAGAACTCCTAATCATCCTTCAAATAGTGGTTGGCCTCCTTATTAATAACATCTCTGACTCAAGTACATAAACATAAAGTGGTCTAATTCTTCTAAGTCTCGATCTCGACCTTTGGACCATTCAGTGGTCAGTCTAGCCTCAGTCTTGGAGTCAGGTAGACTCAGAAACTGTTGACCAGACCAGCCGAGTGATTATAAGGTCCACAAGTGGAAAAGGCACAAAAACTA